>NC_052310.1:61823137-62050637 GCF_016432855.1 Salvelinus namaycush
GCAATTATAGCTGCAAGTCTCTTGGGGAATGTCTCCATAAGCTTTGCACATCTAGCCACTGGGATGTTTTGCCAATTCTTCAAGGCAAAACTGCTACAGCTCCTTCAAGTTGGATGGGTTCCCCTGGTGTACAGCAATCTTTAAGTCATACAACAGATTCTCAAATGGATTGAGGTCTGGGTTTGACTAGGCCATTCCAACACATTTAAATGTTTCCCTTAAACCACCCGATTATTGCTTTAGCAGTATGCTTAGGGTCATTGTCCTGCTGGAAGGTGAACCTCTGTCCCAGTCTCAAAGCTCTGGAAAACTGAAACAGGTTTCCCTCAAAAATGTCTTTAGCGCTATCCATCATTCCGTCAATTCTGACCAGTTTCCCAGTCCCTGCCGATGAAAAACATCCCCACAGCATGATGCTGCCACCACCATGTCTCACTGTGGGGATGGTAATCTCGGGGTGATGAGAGGTGTTGGGTTTGTGCCAGACATAGCGTTTTCCTTGCTCAATTTTAGTCTCATCTGATCAGAGTACCTTCTTCCATATGTTTGGGGAGTCTCCCACATGCCTTTTGGCGAACACCAAACATGTTTGCTTATTTTTTCATTAGGCAATGGCTTTTTTTCTGGCCACTCTTCCGTAAAGCCCAGCTCTGTGGAGTGTACGGCTTAAAGTGGTCCTATGGACAGATACTCCAATCTCCGCTGTGGAGCTTTGCAGCTCCTTCAAGGTTATCTTTGGTCTCTTTGTTGCCTCTCTAATTAATGCCCTCCTTGCCAGGTCCGTGAGCTTTGGTTAACAGCCCTTTCTTGGCACGTTTGTTGTGGTGCCATATTCTTTCTATTTTTTAATAATGGATTTAATGGTGCTCCAAGGGATGTTGAAAGTTTCTGATTTTTTTTATAACCCAATCCTAATCTGTACTTCTCCACAACTTTGTCCCTGATCTGTTTTGATAGCTCCTTGGTCTTCATGGTGCCACTTGCTTGGTGGTGCCCCTTGCTTAGTGGTGTTGGAGACTCTGGGGCCTTTCAGAATAGGTGTATTTATACTGAGATCATATGACATATCATGTGACACTTAGATTGCACACAGGTGGAGTTTATTTAACTAATTATGTGACTTCTGGTAATTGGTTGCACCAGATCTTATTTAGGGGCTTCATAGCAAAGGGGGTGAATACATATGCACGCACCACTTTTCTTTTTTACCTTTTTTTTGAAGCAAGTAGATATTTTCTTTTCACTTCACCAATTTGGACTATTTTGTGTATGTTCATTACATGAAATCCAAATAAAAATCCATTTAAATTACAGGTTGTAATGCAACAAAATAGGAAAAATGCCAAGGGGGGTGAATACTTTCACAAGCCACTGTAAACATGGCGGTTGGAACCAAACATATTAAATTTGGACTCCTGACCGAAGGACACATTCACAATGGTCTAATGTTCATGGTCTAATGTGATTCCGTGTTTCTTGGCCCAAGCAAGTCTCTTCTTCTTCTTGATGTCCTTTAGTAGTGGTTTCTTTGTAGCAATTTGACCATGAAGGCCTGATTCACACAGCCTCCTCTGAACAGTTGATGTTGAGATGTGTCTGTTACTTGAACTCTCTGAAGCATTTATTTGGGCTGCAATTTCTGAGGCTGGTAACTCTAATGAACTTATCCTCTGCAGCAGAGGTAACTCTGGGTCTTTCTTTCCTGTGGCGGTCGTCATGAGAGCCAGTTTCACCACAGCGCTTGATGGTATTTGCGACTGTACTTTAAAAGATCTTGAAATTATCCGTGTTGACTGACCTTCAAGTCTTAAAGTAATGATGGACTGTTGTTTCTCTTTGCTTATTTGAGCTGTTCTTGCCATAATATGGACTGGCCTTTTACCAAATAGGGCTATCGCCCCCCACCACCTTGTCACAACTTAACTGATTAGCTCTAATGCATTAAGAAGGAAAGAAATTCCACAAATGAACTATTAAGAAGGCACACCTGTTAATTGAAATGCATTCCAGGTGACTACCTCATAAAGCTGGTTGAGAGAATGCCAAGTGTGCAAAGCTGTCATCAAGGCAAAGGGTGGCTACTTTGAAGAATCTCAAATATAAAATATACTTTGATTTGTTTAACACCTTTTTGGTTACAACATGATTCCATACATGTTATTTCATAGCTGTGATGTCTTCACTATTATTCTACATTGTAGAAAATAGTAAAAATAAAGAAAAACCCTTGAATGAGTAGGTGTTTTAAAACTTTTGACCGGTAGTGTATGTTTGGATGAATGCTAGCAAAGCCACTACACAACACAACACTAAATAATACATTAATTGCACTGTAATGGTGACAAACGGTGCCCACAAACTCTTAGGTCCTACATAAAGTTTTCCCAACAGCAGAGCTTTCTTTTCAGTACCATGGAGTGAATCCTTACCACCACTACACCTGGCTATCAGTGGAGCCTTGTCTGGCAGCAAAACAGTTAATTCAGCCTCATTTACTGCCTTTTTTTAAAACATTGCTGATATGGCTGACTTGCTTAAACAAATGTGGTTTCTACTGACAATTGAGATGTACAAACTATGGTATAAGGGAACTATGAGCGGATAAGAGGCAATCCATAATTTCCATTAAGACATTAATGAGCGAGCTAGGACGCTAGGACACTTCAACTTCCAGCGCCGACCAAGATGGCCGCCTCGCTTCGCGTTCCTTGGAAAATATGCAGTATTTTGTTTTTTTATGTGTTATTCCTTACATTGGTACCCCAGGTAATCTTAGGTTTCATTACATACAGTCGGGAGGAACTACTGAATATAAGAGCAACGTCAACTCACCATCGTTCCAACCAGGAATATGACTTTCCCGAAACGGATCCAGTGTTTTGCCTTCCACCCAATACAACGGATCTGATCCCAGCCGGCGACCCTATGCGACGCCGTAAAAGGGGCAAACGTAGCGGTCTCCTGGTCAGGCTTCGGAGACGGGCACATCGCGCTCCACTCCCTAGCATACTACTCGCCAATGTCCAGTCTCTTGACAATAAGGTTGATGAAATCCGAGCACAGGTAACATTCCAGAGGGACATCAGAGATTGTAACGTTCTCTGCTTCACGGAAACATGGCTAACTCAAGAGACGCTAACGGAGTCGGTGCAGCCAGCTGGTTTCTTCACGCATCGCGCCGACAGAAACATACATCTTTCTGGTAAGAAGAGGGGCGGGGGGGTATGCCTTATGATTAACGAGACGTGGTGTGATCATAACAACATACAGGAACTCAAGTCATTCTGTTCACCTGATCTAGAACTCCTCACAATCAAATGTCGACCGCATTATCTACCAAGGGAATTCTCTTCGATTATAATCACAGCCGTATATATCCCCCCCCAAGCAGACACAACGATGGCCCTGAACGAACTTTATCTGACTCTTTGTAAACTGGAAACCACACACCCTGAGGCTGCATTCATCGTAGCTGGGGATTTTAACAAGGCCAATCTGAAAACAAAACTCCCTAAATTCTATCAGCATATCGATTGTGCTACCAGGGCTGGTAAAACCTTGGATCATTGTTACACTAATTTCCGCGACGCATATAAGGCCCTCCCCCGCCCTCCTTTCGGGAAAGCTGACCACGTCTCCATTTTGTTGCTTCCAGCCTACAAACAGAAACTAAAACAACAAGCTCCCTCGCTCAGGTCTGTTCAACGCTGGTCCGACCAATCTGATTCCACGCTTCAAGACTGCTTCGATCACGCGGATTGGAATATGTTCCGCATTGCGTCCAACAACAACATTGACGAATATGCTGATTCGGTGAGCGAGTTCATTAGAAAGTGCATTTTACGATGTCGTACCCACAGCAACGATTAAAACATTCCCAAACCAGAAACCGTGGATTGACGGCAGCATTCGTGTGAAACTGAAAGCGCGAACCACTGCTTTTAACCAGAGCAAGGTGACCGGAAACATGACCAAATACAAACAGTGTAGCTATTCTCTCCGCAAGGCAATCAAACTAGCTAAGTCCCAGTACAGAGACAAAATTGAGTCGCAATTCAACAGCTCAGACACAAGAGGTATGTGGCAGGGTCTACAGTCAATCACGGATTACAAAAAGAAAACCAGCCCCGTCGCGGACCAGGATGTCTTGCTCCCAGACAGGCTTAATAACTTTTTTGCTCGCTTTGAGGACAATACAGTGCCACTGACACGGCCCGCTACCAAAACCTGCGGGCTCTCCTTCACTGCAGCCGAGGTGAGTAAAACACTTAAACGTGTTAACCCTCGCAAGGCTGCAGGCCCAGACGGCATTCCCAGCCGCGTCCTCAGAGCATGCGCAGACCAGCTGGCTGGTGTGTTTATGGACATATTCAATCAATCCTTATCCCAGTCTGCTGTTCCCACATGCTTCAAGAGGGCAACCATTGTTCCTGTTCCCAAGAAAGCTAAGGTAACTGAGCTAAACGACTACCGCCCAGTAGCACTCACTTCCGTCATCATGAAGTGCTTTGAGAGACTAGTCAAGGACCATATCACCTCCACCCTACCGGACACCCTAGACCCACTCCAATTTGCTTACCGACCCAATAGGTCCACAGACGACGCAATCGCAACCACACTGCACACTGCCCTAACCCATCTGGACAAAAGGAATACCTATGTGAGAATGCTGTTCATCGACTACAGCTCAGCATTTAACACCATAGTACCCTCCAAACACGTCATCAAGCTCGAGACCCTGGGTCTCGACCCCGCCCTGTGCAACTGGGTCCTGGACTTCCTGACGGGCCGCCCCCAGGTGGTGAGGGTAGGTAACAACATCTCCACCCCGCTGATCCTCAACACTGGGGCCCCACAAGGGTGCGTTCTGAGCCCTCTCCTGTACTCCCTGTTCACCCACGACTGCGTGGCCATGCACGCCTCCAACTCAATCATCAAGTTTGCGGATGACACTACAGTGGTAGGCTTGATTACCAACAACGACGAGACGGCCTACAGGGAGGAGGTGAGGGCCCTCGGAGTGTGGTGTCAGGAAAATAACCTCACACTCAACGTCAACAAAACAAAGGAGATGATTGTGGACTTCAGGAAACAGCAGAGGGAGCACCCCCCTATCCACATCGACGGGTCAGTAGTGGAGAAGGTGGAAAGTTTTAAGTTCCTCGGTGTACACATCACGGACAAACTGAAATGGTCCACCCACACAGACAGCGTTGTGAAGAAGGCGCAGCAGCGCCTCTTCAACCTCAGGAGGCTGAAGAAATTCGGCTTGTCACCAAAAGCACTCACAAACTTCTACAGATGCACAATCGAGAGCATCCTGTCGGGCTGTATCACCGCCTGGTACGGCAACTGCTCCGCCCACAACCGTAAGGCTCTCCAGAGGGTAGTGAGGTCTGCACAACGCATCACCGGGGGCAAACTACCTGCCCTCCAGGACACCTACACCACCCGATGTCACAGGAAGGCCATAAAGATCATCAAGGACAACAACCACCCAAGCCACTGCCTGTTCACCCCGCTATCATCCAGAAGGCGAGGTCAGTACAGGTGCATCAAAGCAGGGACCGAGAGACTGAAAAACAGCTTCTATCTCAAGGCCATCAGACTGTTAAACAGCCACCACTAACATTTAGCGGCCGCTGCCAACATACTGACTCAACTCCAGCCACTTTAATAATGGGAATTGATGGAAATTATGTAAAAATGTACCACTAGCCACTTTAAACAATGCCACTTAATATAATGTTTACATACCCTACATTACTCATCTCATATGTATATGTATATACTGTACTCTATATCATCTACTGCATCTTGCCATCTCTATGTAATACATGTATCACTAGCCACTTTAAACTATGCCACTTTATGTTTACATACCCTACATTACTCATCTCATATGTATATACTGTACTCTATACCATCTACTGCATCTTGCCTATGCCGTTCTGTACCATCACTCATTCATATATCTTTATGTACATATTCTTTATCCCTTACACTTGTGTGTATAAGGTAGTAGTTGTGGAATTGTTAGGTTAGATTACTTGTTGGTTATTACTGCATTGTCGGAACTAGAAGCACAAGCATTTCGCTACACTCGCATTAACATCTGCTAACCATGTGTATGTGACAAATACAATTTGATTTGATTTGACATAGTCAATATAACTATTTGTTCAGAACTTTTGAAATGTACAGAATTCAGAACATGGGACGTTCTTACAGTTTTCTCCCTGTACACCAAGTCAGAACCGTAGGATAAATAAAAGGGGCATACAAGCAGACAATGCCCTGAAGGACGCTTCGCCATTGCTGGGAATACAGATATGCATCTGTTGGTCACAGATACCTTAAAATAAAAAGTAGTAGTGTGGATCAGAAAACCTGTTAGTATCTGGTGTGACCATACTTTTCATGAACTCCAAATAGAAATCAATTTAAATTACAGGTTGTAAGGCAACAAAATAGGAAAAATGCCAAGGGGGGTGAATACTTTCGCAAGGCACTGTACATGCAAATTGCAGCACACCAGCAAAGATTACTCTTTAATTGGTTAAATAACAACTATAACAGGATTCTGTTTCAAGAACACATCAAGAGAGCAACGCCTGACTGAACCGTCACACACTTGCACACACGCACAACCGGGCACGCGAAGGCAAGCACACGCACACACGCATACATGCACGCACACACCAGACTTTTCACCTTATTTAAACTGGGTGCTGCTTTTGTTCTGTCTGATAAATGGTACAAATGTAGCTGTTTTTTCCAACATGATGAAATATTCATAGATATGAAATATTTCATATTAATAACAGCGAGTGGCTACCCAGGGTATGTATAGTGGGTAGAAGAAACAGTGTTTCTTTAGAGAGTGGAGATACATTGATTTATTCACTAGGGAGGTTCACACTCAGTATCTGTACAGTACTACGAAACAAATACTGGCCATATCATTGCAAACAGTGGTTCCCAAACTTGTTCACTTTGTGACCCATGGAAAATAAGTTTGCTGACACCACCAAATTATTTAGCTGAAAAAAAATGTGTGGGTGTTGTAGGGATGTACATGTGCAAACAGAGCGCAGCTGCTCGTGCCAACGTGAGCCAATCCCTAATCTAATATACACATACATATCTGCGCGGCACCTTCAGCATTCAAAAGCTTGTAAAACGGCTTTCGCAATGTCAAATTTTAGGCTTTATTAGTTGGGTGATAACCAATGTAATTTGCTGGGTCATTGTTACCGAATGCGCTGTAGAAAATGTTGTTTTACCTGCAGAGTTGTGAAGGCTACCTGAGTGGACACAACTCACATCTTGCTGATTGGACATTGAACTGCTGATTGGGGTTTTCATTTGCCAGGTTTCACCATAAGAAAATGTTTTGGTAGTTTTGCTTTAAACAGTCAATGCATTGGGTTATTTTTACATGAGCAGGGGTAATGTAGTAATTTCATAACAAGGACAGCAAAAATATTGCGAGCCTCACTGTAGGCATGGTCAGAGGCTCGAAGCAGGAGTAGAGCCTCCACAGAGTTCCAAACGGTCTAAACTATTAGCTTTTTAGACGGGGGTGAAATCCAAAACTGTGCTATATTATTATTAATAAGTCATAGCTTATTTCTAAAGATAATATTGACATATTACTAGCTACAAAAACGAACAATTATCTGCTAAAATGACAAGATAATCAGTGAGCATATTGCCCCCCATAATCTGATAGTGGTAGATGCTCAGTCTGCCCTATGGCTCAGGTGCCTGCCTACACACACACACACACACACACACACACACACACACACACACACACACACACACACACACACACACACACACACACCATCAGCTCAGAGAAGTCAGCTCAGACAGATCCAGCTCAGAGAAGTCAGCTCAGACAGATCCAGCTCAGAGAAGTCAGCTCAGACAGATCCAGCTCAGAGAAGTCAGCTCAGACAGATCCAGCTCAGAGAAGTCAGCTCAAATCCAGCTCAGAGGCCCAGTTCATGCGCTCCATCAGTATCAGATGAACATTTAGAATGGAAAATGAATGTGTTCATGCAACAAATGTTAGTGCATTGAATCATGTCGAACAGAATCTATCCGTTCAACTAATCAAACCGTATCGCACTGAATCGTTTCAAACTAAAAGTATCGTTCCTGTATTGTATTGGAGCCCGTGTATCTAGATGCGTATGGAATCATACTTGAAAGGTGAGATGCAGAATACTGTGGTAGCCATGCTGGTTAAGTTAGCCTTGAATTATAAATAAATCACTGACAGTGTCACCAGCTGTAACGGTTGTTCTCCTCCTTTTCATCCGAAAAGGAGGAGTAGTGATGGAACCAAGGCGCAGCGGGTTGTGAACACATAATTTATTTAAAGACAAGACGAAAAAACACGAACTTCACTATAACTAACAAAACAACAAACGGAGTAGACAGACCTGGACGACGAACTTACATAAACACGAAGAACGCACGAACAGGGAAAATAGACTACACAAAATGACGATGTACAAAAACAAACCGAACAGTCCCGTATGGTGCGACAAACACTGACACAGGAGACAACCACCCACAACGAACACTGTGAAACAACCTACCTAAATATGACTCTCAATTAGAGGAACGCCAAACACCTGCCTCTAATTAAGAGCCATACCAGGCAACCCTTAAACCAACATAGAAACAGAAAACATAGAATGCCCACCCAAACTCACGTCCTGACCAACTAACACATACAACAAACTAACAGAAATAGGTCAGGAACGTGACATAACCCCCCCCCTAAAGGTGCGAACTCCGGGCGCACCAGCACAAAGTCTAGGGGAGGGTCTGGGTGGGCATCTGACCACGGTGGTGGCTCAGGCTCAGGGCGAGGTCCCCACCCCACCATAGTCAATCCCAGCTTACATCTCCCCCTACAAATGACCACCCTCATATTACACCCACTTAATCTTTTGGGTAACATCGAGACAAGGGGCAGCACCGGGATAGAGGGATAGCTCAGGACAGAGGGATAGCTCAGGACATAGGGATAGCTCAGGATAGAGAGGTAGCTCAGGATAGAGAGGTAGCTCAGGATAGAGGGGCAACTCCGGACTGAAAGGCAGCTCCGGACAGAGAGACAGCTCTGGACTGAGGGGCAGTTCTGGACAAATAGCCGCTCTGGGCTGAGGGACAGCTCATGACTGGCTGACGGCTCTGGACGCTCATGGCTGGCTGACGGCTCTGGACGCTCATGGCTGGCTGACGGCTCTGGACGCTCATGGCTGGCTGACGGCTCTGGACGCTCATGGCTGGCTGACGGCTCTGGACGCTCATGGCTGGCTGACGGTTCTGGACGCTCATGGCTGACTGACGGCTCTGGACGCTCATGGCTCACTGACGGATCTGGCAGATCCTGTCTGGTTGGCGGCTCTGGCAGATCCTGTCTGGTTGGCGGCTCTGGCAGATCCTGTCTGGTTGGCGGCCCTGGCAGATCCTGTCTGGTTGGCGGCTCTGGCAGATCCTGTCTGGTTGGCGGCTCTGGCAGATCCTGACTGACGAATGGCTCTAGCGGCTCCTGACTGACTAACGGCTCTGACGGCTCGGGACAGACGGGCGGCTCTAATGGCTCGGGACAGACGGATGGCTCAGACGGCGCTGGGGAGACGGATGGCTCAGATGGCGCTGGGGAGACGGATGGCTCAGATGGCGCTGAGGAGACGGATGGCTCAGATGGCGCTGCGGAGACGGATGGCTCAGATGGCGCTGCGGAGACGGATGGCTCAGACTGATCCTGTCTGGCGGAAGGCTCTGTAGGCTTATGGCAGACGGGCAGTTCATGCGGCGCTTGGCAGACGGACAGTTCAGGCGCCGTTGGGCAGACGGCAGACTCTGGCCGGCTGAGACGCACTGTAGACCTGGTGCGTGGTGCCGGAACTGGAGGCACCGGACTGGAGACACGCACTTCAAGCCTAGTGCGGGGAGCAGGGACAGGGCACACTGGACTCTCAAAACGTACTATATGCCTGGTGCGTGGTACCGGCACTGGTGGCACCGGGCTGAGTGCACGCACCTCAGGACGAGTACGGGGAGAAGGAACAGTGTGTACAGGGCTCTGGAGACGCACAGGTGGCTTAGTGCGTGGTGCCGGAACTGGAGGCACCGGGCTGGAGACACGCACCATAGAGAGAGTGCGTGGAGGAGGAACAGGGCTCTGGAAACGCACTGGAAGCCTGGTGCGTGGTGTAGGCACTGGTGGTACTGGGCTGGGGCGGGGAGGTAGCGCCGGAAATACCGGACCGTGCAGGCGTATTGGCTCCCTTGAGCACTGAGCCTGCCCAACCTTACCTGGCTGAATGCTCCCCGTCGCCCGACCAGTGCGGGGAGGTGGAATAACCCGCACCGGGCTATGTAGGCGAACCGGGGACACCATGCGTAAGGCTGGTGCCATGTAAGCCGGCCCAAGGAGACGTACTGGTGGCCAGATATGTAGAGCCGGCTTCATGGCGCTTGGCTCAATGCTCCATCTAGCCCTACCAGTACGGGGAGGTGGAATAACCCGCACTGGGCTATGCACACGTACAGGAGACACCGTGCGCTCTACTGCGTAACACGGTGTCTGCCCGTACTCCCGCTCTCCACGGTTAGCCTGGGAAGTGGGCGCAGGTCTCCTACCTGCCCTTGGCCCACTACCTCTTAGCCCCCCCCCAAGAAATTTTTGGGTAGTACTCACGGGCTTTTCGGGCTTCCGTGCAAGACGCGTCCCCTCATAACGCCGGTTCCCTTCTCCGATTGCCTCTGCTCTCCTCAGTGCCTCCAGCTGTCCCCATGGGAGGCGATCCCTTCCAGCCAGGATCTCCTCCCATGTGTAGCAACCTTTACCGTCTAATACATCCTCCCAAGTCCATTCCTCCTTCTTGCGCTGTCCCTTCCTCTGATTACACCGCTGCTTGATTCTGGATTGGTGGGTGGTTCTGTAACGGTTGTTCTCCTCCTTTTCATCCGAAAAGGAGGAGTAGTGATGGAACCAAGGCGCAGCGGGTTGTGAACACATAATTTATTTAAAGACAAGACGAAAAAACACGAACTTCACTATAACTAACAAAACAACAAACGGAGTAGACAGACCTGGACGACGAACTTACATAAACACGAAGAACGCACGAACAGGGAAAATAGACTACACAAAATGACGATGTACAAAAACAAACCGAACAGTCCCGTATGGTGCGACAAACACTGACACAGGAGACAACCACCCACAACGAACACTGTGAAACAACCTACCTAAATATGACTCTCAATTAGAGGAACGCCAAACACCTGCCTCTAATTAAGAGCCATACCAGGCAACCCTTAAACCAACATAGAAACAGAAAACATAGAATGCCCACCCAAACTCACGTCCTGACCAACTAACACATACAACAAACTAACAGAAATAGGTCAGGAACGTGACATAACCCCCCCCCTAAAGGTGCGAACTCCGGGCGCACCAGCACAAAGTCTAGGGGAGGGTCTGGGTGGGCATCTGACCACGGTGGTGGCTCAGGCTCAGGGCGAGGTCCCCACCCCACCATAGTCAATCCCAGCTTACATCTCCCCCTACAAATGACCACCCTCATATTACACCCACTTAATCTTTTGGGTAACATCGAGACAAGGGGCAGCACCGGGATAGAGGGATAGCTCAGGACAGAGGGATAGCTCAGGACATAGGGATAGCTCAGGATAGAGAGGTAGCTCAGGATAGAGAGGTAGCTCAGGATAGAGGGGCAACTCCGGACTGAAAGGCAGCTCCGGACAGAGAGACAGCTCTGGACTGAGGGGCAGTTCTGGACAAATAGCCGCTCTGGGCTGAGGGACAGCTCATGACTGGCTGACGGCTCTGGACGCTCATGGCTGGCTGACGGCTCTGGACGCTCATGGCTGGCTGACGGCTCTGGACGCTCATGGCTGGCTGACGGCTCTGGACGCTCATGGCTGGCTGACGGCTCTGGACGCTCATGGCTGGCTGACGGTTCTGGACGCTCATGGCTGACTGACGGCTCTGGACGCTCATGGCTCACTGACGGATCTGGCAGATCCTGTCTGGTTGGCGGCTCTGGCAGATCCTGTCTGGTTGGCGGCTCTGGCAGATCCTGTCTGGTTGGCGGCCCTGGCAGATCCTGTCTGGTTGGCGGCTCTGGCAGATCCTGTCTGGTTGGCGGCTCTGGCAGATCCTGACTGACGAATGGCTCTAGCGGCTCCTGACTGACTAACGGCTCTGACGGCTCGGGACAGACGGGCGGCTCTAATGGCTCGGGACAGACGGATGGCTCAGACGGCGCTGGGGAGACGGATGGCTCAGATGGCGCTGGGGAGACGGATGGCTCAGATGGCGCTGAGGAGACGGATGGCTCAGATGGCGCTGCGGAGACGGATGGCTCAGATGGCGCTGCGGAGACGGATGGCTCAGACTGATCCTGTCTGGCGGAAGGCTCTGTAGGCTTATGGCAGACGGGCAGTTCATGCGGCGCTTGGCAGACGGACAGTTCAGGCGCCGTTGGGCAGACGGCAGACTCTGGCCGGCTGAGACGCACTGTAGACCTGGTGCGTGGTGCCGGAACTGGAGGCACCGGACTGGAGACACGCACTTCAAGCCTAGTGCGGGGAGCAGGGACAGGGCACACTGGACTCTCAAAACGTACTATATGCCTGGTGCGTGGTACCGGCACTGGTGGCACCGGGCTGAGTGCACGCACCTCAGGACGAGTACGGGGAGAAGGAACAGTGTGTACAGGGCTCTGGAGACGCACAGGTGGCTTAGTGCGTGGTGCCGGAACTGGAGGCACCGGGCTGGAGACACGCACCATAGAGAGAGTGCGTGGAGGAGGAACAGGGCTCTGGAAACGCACTGGAAGCCTGGTGCGTGGTGTAGGCACTGGTGGTACTGGGCTGGGGCGGGGAGGTAGCGCCGGAAATACCGGACCGTGCAGGCGTATTGGCTCCCTTGAGCACTGAGCCTGCCCAACCTTACCTGGCTGAATGCTCCCCGTCGCCCGACCAGTGCGGGGAGGTGGAATAACCCGCACCGGGCTATGTAGGCGAACCGGGGACACCATGCGTAAGGCTGGTGCCATGTAAGCCGGCCCAAGGAGACGTACTGGTGGCCAGATATGTAGAGCCGGCTTCATGGCGCTTGGCTCAATGCTCCATCTAGCCCAGGGGTGGGCAAACTTTTTGACTCGCGGGCCACAATGGGTTCTAAAATTTGACAGAGGGGCCGGGCCAGGAGCATTTGGAGGGAGTGTTTGGGCCGGATATACTAAAGCATTAAATGTAGTGTGTGCAAACCTCATAGCACAGTAAGAACACTACAACCCAATTTATTAACTGTCTTTCAAATGTGAAAAATAGCCCTTATCAGTTAATAAATTTGTCTCAAGGAATATGCAAGATATGGCATTTACATACTATTTCGCAGATACCGGGATGAGGAAATGTAAATAGATTAAAATAACATACGCACTGTGATTTATCAAGATTGCGTCTGTTTTTAATAAGTTTCAATCGAAGGTGCAAAGTTAAAGAAATCAACATTTATTGAAAAATGGAATCACTTTCAACATTCAAAACATATTATTACACAACGAAATACTCAAGCTCAATAATATCTACTTGTGTTAAACTCCGCAAAATCATGGATGGATTGTCCTGACCGCGCGCTCTACAAACTCGCCACGGACGCCCTCGCCTAACTTGCCTTGGTACTTGACTCTTGAATTGCAGTTTGTCGGTGAAAAAAGTTCTGTTGACTCTGTAAATTAGCTGCCAACCTCTGAGCAGTAGCCGCCCGTTCTTGTGTTGACTGCTTGCTAGCATAGTTTGCATGCTTCGTGGCAAAGTGACGGCTGATATTGTACTCTTTGAAAACCGCAACAGCTTCTTGGCATATCAGACATACAGCCGTTGATCGGACTTCAGTGAAGAAGTATTTTGTTGTCCACTCCTTATTAAACACTCGGCATTCGCTGTCCACTTTCCTTCTCTTTGGTCCGCTCATTTTCACAGAAGGGCTTAATGGTGACGTGAAACGAAGTGAAAATTAAAGTGAAATAAAGAGAAATACGCGCCACTCCAACAACGGTCAATGTGTTTTGAGTGCGCCATCTATTGGGGAAACGTGGGCATTGCAGGGAAAGGGGAAAAAAAGGAGGTTTTTACTATAATTTGGACAAGTTCGGCGGGCCGGATTAAAAAGCCTAACGGGCCGTATGTGGCCCGCGGGCCGTAGTTTGCCCATGTCTGATCTAGCCCTACCAGTACGGGGAGGTGGAATAACCCGCACTGGGCTATGCACACGTACAGGAGACACCGTGCGCTCTACTGCGTAACACGGTGTCTGCCCGTACTCCCGCTCTCCACGGTTAGCCTGGGAAGTGGGCGCAGGTCTCCTACCTGCCCTTGGCCCACTACCTCTTAGCCCCCCCCCAAGAAATTTTTGGGTAGTACTCACGGGCTTTTCGGGCTTCCGTGCAAGACGCGTCCCCTCATAACGCCGGTTCCCTTCTCCGATTGCCTCTGCTCTCCTCAGTGCCTCCAGCTGTCCCCATGGGAGGCGATCCCTTCCAGCCAGGATCTCCTCCCATGTGTAGCAACCTTTACCGTCTAATACATCCTCCCAAGTCCATTCCTCCTTCTTGCGCTGTCCCTTCCTCTGATTACACCGCTGCTTGATTCTGGATTGGTGGGTGGTTCTGTAACGGTTGTTCTCCTCCTTTTCATCCGAAAAGGAGGAGTAGTGATGGAACCAAGGCGCAGCGGGTTGTGAACACATAATTTATTTAAAGACAAGACGAAAAAACACGAACTTCACTATAACTAACAAAACAACAAACGGAGTAGACAGACCTGGACGACGAACTTACATAAACACGAAGAACGCACGAACAGGGAAAATAGACTACACAAAATGACGATGTACAAAAACAAACCGAACAGTCCCGTATGGTGCGACAAACACTGACACAGGAGACAACCACCCACAACGAACACTGTGAAACAACCTACCTAAATATGACTCTCAATTAGAGGAACGCCAAACACCTGCCTCTAATTAAGAGCCATACCAGGCAACCCTTAAACCAACATAGAAACAGAAAACATAGAATGCCCACCCAAACTCACGTCCTGACCAACTAACACATACAACAAACTAACAGAAATAGGTCAGGAACGTGACACCAGCAAAGCACCCCGACACCATAACAACTCCTCCTCCGTGCTTCATGGTGGGAACCACACATCTCAAATTTGGACACCTCAGACCAAAAGGACAGATTTCCACTGGTCCATCATGTTTCTTGGCCCAAGCAAGTCTCTTCTTCTTCTTGGTGTCCTTTAGTAGTGCTTTCTTTGTAGCAATTCGACCATGAAGGCCTGATTCACACAGTCTCCTCTGAACAGTTGATGTTGAGATGTGTCTGTTACTTATCCACTGCAGTATTTTTAATTTAATTTAATTTAACCTTTTTTTTAACTAGGCAAGTCAGTTAAGAACAAATTCTTATTTACAATGACGGCCTACCAAAAGGCCTCCTGCGGGGACAGGGGCTGGGATTACAAATAAAAAATAAATAAAAAATATAGGACAAAACACACAACACGACAAGAGACACCACAACACTACATAAAGAGAGACCTAAGACAACAACATAGCATGGCAGCAACACAACATGACAACACGGTAGCAACACAACATGGCAACAGAACAACATGGTAGCAGCACAAAACATGGTACAAACGTTATTGGGCTAAGACAACAGCACAAAGTGCAAGAAGGTAGAGACAACAATACATCACCTGAAGCAGCCACAACTGTCAGTAAGTGTCCATCATTGAGTCTTTGAATGAAGAGATAAAACTGTCTAGTCTGAGTGTTTTTGCAGCTAGATCCAGTCGTTAGCTGCAACGAACTGAAAAGAGGAGCGACCCAGGGATGTGTGTGCTTTGGGGACCTTTAACAGAATGTGACTGTCAGAACGGGTGTTTTATGTGGAGGATGAGGGCTGCAGTATGTATCTCAGATAGGGGGGAGTGAGTCCTACGAGGGTTTTATAAATATACAACAACCAGTGTGTCTTGCGACGGGTATACAGAGATGACCAGTTTACAGAAGAGTATAGAGTGCAGTGATGTGTCCTATAAGGAACATTGGTAACAAATCTGATGGCCGAATGGTAAAGAACATCCAGCTGCTCGAGAGCACCCTTACCAGCCAATCTATAGATTACGTCTCCGTAATCTAGCATGGGTAGGATGGTGATCTGAATCAGGGTTAGTTTGGCAACTGAGGTGAAAGAGGAACGATTACGATAGAGGAAACCAAATCTAGATGTAACCTTAGCCTGCAGCTTGGATATGTGCTGACAGAAGAACAGTGCCATACTTTCAAGTACTTGTATGAGGTGACTACCTCAAGCTCTAAACCCTCAGAGGTAGTAATCACACCTGTGGGAAGAGGGGCATTCTCCTTACCAAACCACATTACCTTTGTTTTGGAGATGTTCAGAACAAGGTTAAGGGCAGTGAAAGCTTGTTGGACACTAAGAAAACTTTGTTGTAGAGTGTTTAACACAAAATCCGGGGAGGGGCCAGCTGAGTATAAGACTGTACCATCTGCATATAAATGCATGAGAGAGCTTCCAACTGCCTGAGCTATGTTGTTGTCGTTACTCATTGTGTACTTATTATCACTTTTTTATTACTTTCATATTATTTCTCAATTTTCTATTACCATTGTTGGGAAGGGCCTTTCACTGTTAGTCTACACCTGTTGTTTACGAAGCATGACGAGTAAAAATGTATTTGATTTTTCAACACTTACTTTGTCCATATAAACCATTGCACTGTTCACACACACACACACACACACACACCCACACACACACACACACACACACCCACACACACACACACACACACACACACACACACACACACACACACACACACACACACACACACACACACACACACACACACACACACACACACACACACACACCCACACACACACACACACACACACACAAATTCAAACTGAATCATTCATACACACACACTCACATAAAATCATCATATACAGTGCAATCGGAAAGTATTCAGACCCCTTGACTGTTGATACATTTTGTTATGTTACAGCCTTATTCTAAAATGGATAAAATAGTTTTTTTCCCCTCATCAATCTACACATTATAATGTCAAAGCAAAAACAGGTTTTTAGAAATGTTTGCACATTTATATAAATAAAAACCCTGAAATATCACATATACGTATATAAGTATTTAGACACTTTACTCAGTACTTTGTTGAAGCACCTTTGGCAGCGATTACAGCCTCGAGTTTTCTTGGGTATGAAGCCACAAGCTTGGCACACATGTATTTGGGGAATTTCTCCCATTCTTCTCTGCAGATCCTCTCAAGCTCTGTCAGGTTGGATGGGGAGCGTCGCTGCACAGATATTTTCAGGTCTCTCCAGAGATGTTCAATCGGGTTCAAGTCCGGGCTCTGGTGCCAGGTTTCCTCCAGACATGACGCTTGGCATTCAGGCCAAATAGTTCAATCTTGGTTTCATCAGACCAGAGAATCTTGTTTCTCATGGTCTGAGAGTCCTTTAGGTGCCTTTTGGCAAACTCCAAGCGGGCTGTCATGTCCCTTTCAAAAAATTATAAAAACTTGTTTTCGCTTTGTCATTACAGGGTATTGTGAAAAAAATATATTAAATCAATTTTAGAATAAGGCTGTAACTTAACAAAATGTGGAAAAAGTCAAGGGGTCTGAATACTTTTCAAATGCACTGTATGCTGCTGCTACTCTGTTTATCATGTATCCTGATGCCGAGTCACCTTACCCCTATACACATCTACACCTACCACTCCAGTATCCCTGCACATGTAAATATGGTATTGGCACTGACCCTGGAACTTGTGTTTCTTTGTTCTACGTTACTTTTTTATAGTACTACTGATGTTGATTACTGCATTGTTGGGAAAGAACTTGTTAGAAAGGCATTTCACTCTACTTGTGCACGTGGCACCAGTGTTTTCTTCTCCCGGTACCTGATCAATTCTGTTCAACAACCTTGTCGTAGCCGTCCTTGTCGTTCCCTGAATCCGTTTCAATCGTGCAACTTGGCCGACCATGTTTTTTCCTGGTTAACTTCACATTCACAAAATAGTCCTCACTATCCCTTTTTCTTGTCGTTTTCTTCGAGGAATCCTTCCTTCCTGGGTTTCGGCACCAATTTTGTGGTGTTTAATCTCTAAATCTTTAAAACAGTACTTGCAGTTGAAAATAATCTGGGTTTTATTCCCTGTTCGTTTACCATTCTAAACTTTGGGGATAGGGGAAGTGGAACAAAATCCAATCATAAATGCCATTCACCCTGTCAAATATTTCTGGAGCCCACAGCCCTTTCCACACTGGTGTGTTGCATCTCCTCTTAATGAGGGCTGTTGGGGGCTGGGTGCGCCCACTGCAGTGGTGGAACTCTCCACTACTTTGGTGCTGAAATAAGTTCAACATGGGCGTTGGTATTCATTTTTCAAACATACAACCAAACATACAAAACAATGTCCCTAGCAAAAGCCCAAGAGAAACTGTTGCAGAAATACAACTAAGTGAACCCTAGTTGTAAGAGTGAGAGAGAGAGCGTGAGGAAGAGAGAGAACGAGAGAGCGTAAGGAAGAGAAAGAGAGAGGGAGAAAGAGTGAGTGAGTGAGTGAGTGAGTGAGTGAGTGAGTGAGTGAGTGAGTGAGTGAGTGAGTGAGTGAGTGAGTGAGTGAGTGAGTGAGTGAGTGAGTGAGTGAGTGAGTGAGTGAGAGAGAGAGAGAGAGAGAGAGAGAGAGAGAGAGAAAACAGCAGGTTGTAGTGAAGCCTTTAGGTTTTCAATCAGTCCTCTCTCCTTTTCTTTCTTTAATCATCCCTCCATCCTCTCCTCCACCCCCCTCCTACACTCCATCTATCACTGTTGAAGGGTGTGTGCGCGTGTGTGTGTCTGTGTGTGCGTGTGTTTGTGTGTCCTGCTGACCCAATCAATACACACCCTGCTGGGTAACCATAGTAATGGAAGAAGGAAAGTACATCAAATCTGCATGTGCCAAAGCATTTCCTCTCCTCATCCCTCCTTTCCTCTCCCTCATCCGCCCATCCTAACCCTGCTCAGTGCTGTAATCAAATGTAGACTGTGAGTATCCAGTCTTCAAAGGAAAAAGAGGAGAAAGAAAAGTCAGAGTAAAGAGATGCACATGAATATGTCAGCTCTGCAGGTGGCCCACTTTGTACTAATGAAGTCAACATGAGTTCAACAGGAAGGATGGTCTGAATGTAACGTCTTAAATGTGTTATTTTACAGGGTCAGCCATAGTTATGTTTGGTAGGTTACTTTTTCACTGTAATCCATTACAGTTACCTGTCCAAAATTAGAATCAGTAATTTAACTTTTTGATTACCCCCCCCCATTACATTTTTACAATATAGCCATCTCTCTCTCTCTCTCTCTCTCTCTCTCTCTCTCTCTCAGCCAGTATGTGGGCTGGATTTTAAATAACAGACTAATTAGCTACATGACAATGTTTTCGTTTAATGATTACATTAAAAGCATTCTTTGCAAAAAAAACAGGTCTTCCTCTATCAAACACTTTTCTCACACAGAGTTTTTCACTCTCACCTGTCAGCAAAAGCCAATTGTCTCCACACATTAATTTTGACTTTTTCTCGCTCATGCTTTATACCCGTCTCTCTCAATCTTTTTACAAAACCGAACGTCACACTTTTGAAGAACCTCTGTCTGTCCAATCTCTCTCCGTCCCTCCCTCTTTAATTTGTTGTCTATACTATTAATAGGATATGAGCCTTGGCTGTAGACGATGGCTGGAAGTCATCTAATAGATAATGGACTCATATATATGATGGGCGAAAGAAGAAGCCTAGGCCTAATAACCTAACCTATGCCAAAGACAGGACAACTAGCTACTGCCACATAGTACAACATAAATATCACTCAGATTACAGGACTTGGAAGACTGGTACAATTTGTAACCTTGGACATTTGCCACAATGTCGACGCCGGTGGCAGTGAGAGTAATTGCATGCCTGCACTTGAACGCGCTTTATCTCATTCACCATACTCTACGAGTGCTAGACTGACAGGGCTGTCTGCCAGAGAGCCTGCTCAGAATTGCATGGACTCACCATTAACGGTCACAGAGGAAAATGTTTAACTCTAGTGGAGCGGAATTGATAGCAGCGACAAAAAAACATGTATTTCTACAGTATAATTTTATCTCGACATGCTCTATCTGAGTTCACACAACTTGAATATTTTTTGCTGTGGAGTTGTAGTCATGTAAACATTAGCGCTAAAAAAAGCTCATCACATCCACTGCAGTAGACTGCTAAAATGACACAGGAAAATGCTTAGTTTTAATCATGGAAATTGACAACATCTCACGCACATTAGCTAGTAAGCCAAAAAAAGTCTCTAGCTTTGGTCAAAACTACTTTCAATTGCGGAAGCCTGGGCTGTCCCATGCCTCTATCAGCTGTTTGTCGTAGGTGAAAAAGTACATTTTGACAGGACACAAATGTTGGCTGAACTAAAGCGCAAATATCAACCTGCATTTGAAACTTTAAATAAATAGTTGAAGTCGGAAGTTTACATACACTTAGGTTGGATTCATTAAAAATCGTTTTTCAACCACTCCACAAATTCTTGTTAACAAACTATAGTTTTGGCAAGTTGGTTAGGACATCTACTTTGTGCATGACACAAGTAATTTTTCCAACAATTGTTAACAGACAGATTATTTCACTTATAATTCACTGTATCACAATTCCAGTGGGTCAGAAGTTTACATACACTAAGTTGACTGTGCCTTTAAACAGCTTTGAAAATTCCAGAAAATGATTTAATGGCTTTAGAAGCTTCTGATAGGCTAATTCACATGATTTGAGTCAATTGGAGGTATACCTGCGGATGAATTTCAAGGCCTACCTGTGCCTCTTTGCTTGACATCATGGGAAAATCAAAAGAATTTTGGTTCATCCTTGGGAGCAATTTCCAAATGCCTGAAGGTACCAAGTTCATCTGTACAAACAATACTACGCAAGTATAAACACCATGGGACTACGCAGCTGTCATACCGCTCAGGAAGGAGACGCGTTCTGTCTCCTAGAGATGAACGCACTTTGGTGCTGAAGATGCTGGAGGAAACAGGTACAAAAGTATCTATATCCACAGTAAAACGAGTCCTATATCGACATAACCTGAAAGGCCACTCACTGCTCCAAAACCGCCATAAAAAAGCCAGACTACGGTGTGCAACTGCACATGGGGACAAAGATCGTACTTTTTGGAGAAATGTCCTTTGGTCTGATGAAACAAAAATTGAACTGATTGGCCATAATGACCATCGTTATGTTTTGAGGAAAAAGGGGGAGGGTTGCAAGCCGAAGAACACCATCCCAACCGTGAAGCACGGTGGTGGCAGCATCATTTTTGGCAGGAGCTTTGCTGCAGGAGGGACTGGTGCACTTCATAAAATAGATGGCATCATGAGGTAGGACAATTATGTGGATATATTGAAGCAACATCTCAAGACATCAGTCAGAAAGTTAAAGCTTGGTCGCAAATGGGTCTTCTAAATGGACAATGACCCCAAGCATACTTCCAAAGTTGTGGCAAAATGGCTTAAGGACAACAAAGTCAAGGTATTGGAGTGGCCATCACAAAGCCCTGACCTCAATCCCATAGAAAATTTGTGGGCAGAACTGAAAAAGCGTGTGCGAGCAAGGAGGCCTACAAACCTGACTCAGTTACACCAGCTCTGTCAGGAGGAATGGGCCAAAATGCACCCAACTTATTGTGGGAGGCTTATGGAAGGCTACCCGAAACGTTTGACCCAAGTTAAACAATTTAAAGGCAATGCTACCAAATACTAATTGAGTGTATGTAAACTTCTGACCCACTGGGAATGTGATGAAAGAAATAAAAGCTGAAATAAGTAATTTAGTTGACCGGGGCAGCTCTAGCAGGGCAGAAATTAAACTAACTAACTTGTTGGAAAGGTGGCATCCTATGACGGTGCCATGTTGAAAGTCACTGAGCTCTTCAGTAAGGCCATTGTACTGTCAATGTTTGTTTATGGAGATTGCATGGCTGTGTGCTCGATTTTATACACCTGTCAGCAACGGGTGTGGCTGAAAAAGCCGAATCCACTAATTTGAAGGTGTGTCCACATACTTTTGTACATATAGTGTATGTCGCTCCTAGGGTTTTCTCAGGAGAGTGGGGAGTCGAGGGATGAGAGAGTGGGATGAGAGAGTAATGGTAGTTACTACCTACCAATACCCACTGTAGCACAACATAAGGAGGCGATAGTTAGGCTCTTGAGGAAGAAGTTGTGATAACACTGCGAGAAAGCCCGAAAATATCTCACTGTCTCAATATTATATCTTACAGTAAGAAAGAAGCATCAAAGGGAGACAGATTCAAAACCATGGCAATACTCACCGCAGTCTGGAACCAATAGCACAGGATGCCACTAATGTTGTGGGAGAGGCTGTAGGAGTAGCATGGACTTGGACTATGGGCAAATTGAGTTGGATTTTGGAGTATGTGCTATGGGCCGTGTTAGCAGTGGCAGGTGTCACTCTGTCAGGCTTGCTGGGCTATCATGTAGTGAAGGCTGAAACGCATAAAAAGTGCAAATCTACCACAAGATGAGGTGAAGCTGATTCAGGCTACAGCTTGTGTTGACAGGGTGGCCCTGAATGTGTAGCACAGTGAGGAGATTTTGGCTTTGGAAAATCTCCTGTGAATGTACCGCCCCTGGTGGGAAGACTGAGGGAAAGCATGACAGAGTTATTTAGAAACTCTGCTTTGTGCCAAGCTCAGCATTAAAGCAGACCACCGGTTTAGTGGGGACCAGGAGTGTGGGAATGGCCAGATTTCTCAAGCTGAGACTTTATAAATGTTTTTTATATTATGCATCTATATGATTATATTAATCCATTGTCGTGTTTGGTTGTTTTTCTTCTCTTTCTGTTCTATCAAGTTCTTTGCTATTAAACTTTAGGTCCCTGAAGGAAGGAAGGTCAAGAAGGTCTACAAGTGTATATGATGATTTAACATGGAAATCAAACAATAAGAGATCTATGGTTTAATAGAAGGGAGTGATGAGTTCTGTAAAGCCTATCCAGTTAAGTATATTCATGTCCTCATATTGTGTAATGTGTATTGCTGATCATACTGTGTTTATTAGTATTAGAAGTGTAACGTATATGTAGTGGGAAACATCATGTGTATAAGCTTATGAATTGAAAGGACTTTTGAGTGGATACAAGAAAAAATAATTTTGCCTTGTGCTGGGACTCTAGTGCCCGAAGCGATAGGGAGCCAGCAGCAAATCACTCCTTTATGCAGTGTGAGAAGAGGGACTGGACAGCTATGGTAAATTACCAGCTGATACTGTATGTGGGTGTTACAGTACGTGCTTGGTGGGAAAATATATGTAGAGCTTTCTGTAACATTCAGATTTTAGTCAATTTGCTTATGACACTCCTGGTGAATAAAAGTTTGAAATTCACTGAGAGCAGTTTTGTCTCTGGTTCTATTAAGAGGAACATTATTAGAGATAGAGCACAAGATTTATCTGCCTAACAAAGCCTTCCCCTTTTAGTTGTTTCTGTTCTAACCCTGTAACCAAATCAAATCAAATCAAATGTATTTATATAGCCCTTCGTACATCAGCTAATATCTCGAAGTGCTGTACAGAAACTCAGCCTAAAACCCCAAACAGCAAGCAATGCAGGTGTAGAAGCACGGTGGCTTGGAAAAACTCCCTAGAAAGGCCAAAACCTAGGAAGAAACCTAGAGAGGAACCAGGCTATGAGGGGTGGCCAGTCCTCTTCTGGCTGTGCCGGGTGGAGATTATAACAGAACATGGCCAAGATGTTCAAATGTTCATAAATGACCAGCATGGTCAAATAATAATAATCACAGTAGTTTTTGAGGGTGTAGCAAGTCAGCACCTCAGGAGTAAATGTCAGTTGGCTTTTCATAGCCGATCATTAAGATCAACCACACAGAATTAACTCTGTAACAACGTGGAATTAATGCGTCAAGAATAGATGTTCATCCATAATATGTTGAATTTCTAAGGGAAACTATGAGATCTTGTTGTGATAGAATTGGCTTTGAATGAAAAAAAGTGGAACAGTAGAGGAATAACAGTATGTCTAACCATGTAACCATATGTCTAACCACCAGCTCTCTCTATCCTAACTGCCAGGGTTGAAATTACAGTGCCTTCAGAAAGTATTCATACTCTTTGACTTATTCCACATTTTGTTGTGTTACAGCCTGAATTAAAAATGGATCAAAGGGCTTTTTTTTCTCACCCTACACACAATACCCCATTTTTACGCCTGAACTTATCTAGGCTTGCCATAACAAAGAGGTTGAATACTTGACTCAAGACATTTCAGCTTTTCATTTTCTAAAAACATAATTCCACTTATGGGGTATTGTGTGTAGGCCAGTGACACGACCACTCAATTTAATTCATTTAAACCCAGGATGTAACTCAACAAAATGTGGAAAAAGTCCAGGTGTGAATACTTTCTGAAGGCACGGTATGCAACAACAGAAAGCCAAGGACTCCCCAAGTAGCTGGAAAGGGTCAAAATAAATATTGACAAGGGAGATAGAAAATAAATGGCACTGGGTGATAGATGTGAGGGCATAAAGTAGGTCTAGTCCTGAGTGTAAAATGTAAAATATTGACCTGACTGGGTGAATTGGTATGTTCTATTTGTAAAAAATATGTAACTATACAAATCCAATGACTCCCCAATATAACTGTCTGAAAGTTTGAAAGAGTAGAAGGCGTGTGAGAACGCAATAGAAAGGACATCAGTATAGAAGCAATGTGTACAGTATGTCTACTCCCGAGTGAAAAATAAAAGTAAAGCTGAGCCTTCCATTTTATTATATTCTATGTATCTAATGTATTTCTCTAGTTACCCTGCCCTGACTGGGTGAATTGGGATATTCTGTCTGTGGAAAAGGTATGACTATATAAAACCAGTGACTCCCTAGTAGACTCCTGTCTGAAAGTCTGTAAGGTTAAAAAGTGTGTTGAAAGAGGGAGAGAAAAGAATTCAATGGAAATAATTGGAAGAATGTTGTGAAGGAATGTATTCTTCTGAGGGAAAATGGAAGTTATTTATATCGATTCGATTCAGTGTTATTTTGTACTGTTAACTTCTGAATTATTATTTAAAGTGAAGCTGGCTGTTTCATTTATTTTCTACTCTATTAAATCAATCAATTACATTTCACAAAACCCTTTTTACAGCAGCAGTTGTCACATTGGTTACATTTACCCCCCATTATATGTTATTCTATAGCAAGACCCTTATAATACTGTATTCTATTCTACGTTGGATAACAGGGCTGTGAAATAGTCTAACCCTTTCGTTGACAAAAGACCGCAAACAATATACAGTCAGAAAGTAGTCGGAAAGTATTTCTTCCACATTTTGTTACGTTAAAACAGTTTTTTTCCCCGTCATCAATCTACACACAATACCCCATAATGACAAAGCAAAAACAGGTATGACATTTTTGCAAATCTATAAAAAAATATCACATTTACATAAGTATTCAGACCCTTTACTCAGTACTTTGTTGAAGCCCCTTTGGCAGCGATTACAGCCTTGAGTCTTGGGTATGATGCTACAAGCTTGGCACACCTGTCTTTGGGGAGTTGCTCCCTTCTTCTCTGCAGATCCTCTCAAGCTCTGTCAGGTTGGATGGGGAGCGTTTTCATATCTCTCCAGAGATGTTAGATCAGGTTCAAGTGTAGACTCTGGCTGGGCCACTCAAGGACATTAAGTGACTTGTCCCGAAGCCACTCCTTCGTTGTCTTGGCTGTGTGCTTAGGGTCGTTGTCCTGTTGGAAGGTGAACCTTCGACACCAGTCAAAGGTCCTGAGCGCTCTGGAGCAGGTTTTCATCAAGGATCTCTCTGTACTTTGTTCTGTTCATCTTTCCCTCGATCCTGACTAGTCTCCCAGTCCCCACAGCATGATGCTGCCACCACCATCCTTCACCGTCGGGATGGCACCAAGTTTCCTCCAGACATGGAGCTTGGCATTCCAGCCAAAGAGTTCGATTTTGGTTTCATCAGACCTAAGAATCTTGTTCCTCATAATCTGAGAGTCTTTAGATGCCTTTTGGCAAACTCCAAGCGCGCTGTCATGTGCCTTCTACTGAGGAGTGGCTTCTGTCTGGCCACTCAAATCAAATCAAATGTATTTGTCAAATACACATGGTTAGCAGATGTTAATGCGAGTGTAGCGAAATGCTTGTGCTTCTAGTTCCGACCATGCAGTAATATCTAACAAGTAATCTAACAATTTCACAACAACTACCTTATACACACAAGTGTAAAGGAATTACCTGACAGAATGCTCTTGATTGTGTATCTGTAAAAGTTTGTGAGTGTTTTTGGTGACAAGCCGAATTTCTTCAGCCTCCTGAGGTTGAAGAGGCGCTGCTGCGCCTTCTTCACCACGCTGTCTGTGTGGGTGGACCCTTTCAGTTTGTTCTCTACCATAAAGGCCTGATTGGTGGAGTGCTGCAGAGATGCTTGTCCTTCTGGAAGGTTGCATCTCCACAGAGGAACTCTGGAGCTCTGTCAGAGTGACCATCAGGTCCTTGGTCACTTCCCTGACCAAGGCCCTTCTCCCCTGATTGCGCAGTTTGGCGGCAAGCTCTAGGAAAGGTCTTGGTGGTTTCAAATTTCTTCCATTTAAGAATGATGGAGGCCACTGTGTTCTTGGGGACCTTCAATGCTGAAGAAATGTTTTGTTACCCTTCCCCAGATCTGTGCCTCAACACAATCCTGTCTCAGCGCTTCTACTGGCAACTCCTTCGACCTCATGGCTTGGTTTTTGCTCTGACGTGCACTGTCAACTGTGGGACCTTATATTTATATATGACAATTTAATTGACCACAGGTGGACTCCAATCAAGTTGTAGAAACATCTCAAGGATGATCAATGGAAACACGATGCACCTGAGCTAAATTTCGAGTCTCAAAGCAAAGGGTCTGAATACTTATGTAAATAAGGTATCTGTTTATTATTTGTAATACATTTGCCAACATTTCTAAAAACCTGTTTTTTCCCCATTATGGGGTAATGTGTGTAGATTGATGAGGATTTTTTTGTATTTAATACATTTCAGAATAAGGCTGTAACATAACAAAATGTGGAAAAAGTCAAGGGGTCTGAATACTTACCAAATGCACTGTATACAGTGAGTTTCCCTTTCGGGTCAATACCAGTTAATTGTGCACGCTCCAGGATACATTCCTGACATTCCTGATCTAGGATCAGTTTCCCTTCCTCCAATCCTAACCTTAACTATTAATTGGGAAAATACAAAACTGAACCAAGATCAGCATCTAGAGACTACTTTACCAAATACACCCTCATGAAAAACATCTACATTTAAATGGTATTAATATTAATTTGCATATATTTATGTTAATTCCCATATATTCCCGTTTATTCCCCCCAAAATTATCCAATGAAATTATGTTTTATTCCAGGGCTAGGCTAAATCTAGTTCAGGGAAATAGATGTTTATAGATGTTTAACCCATATATGTGTTCGGTCAACCAGCCTGTGGAGGTATGGAAGCATTGCCTGATGTGAACAATGCCTCGAACAAAAGGGATCTCAGAAGACCTAAGATTAAGATTTGTTGACTTGAATAAAGCTGGAAAGCATTTCAAAAGTATCTCTAAAGGCCTCGATGTTCATCAGGCGACGGTAAGACAAATTGTCTATAAATGGAGAAAGTTCAGCACTGTTGCTACTCTCCCTAGGAGTGGCTGTCCTGCAAAGATGACTGCAAGAGCACAGCGCAGAATGCTCACTGAGGTTAAGAAGAATCCTAGAGTGTCAGCTAAAGAATCTCTGAAAGATGCTAACATCTCTGTTGACGAGTCTACAATACGTGGTGGACATTGAGGAGGTCCAGGGAGAAGACAGCCTGAAGTCATACATACAGACAGAGGAAGTCATACCAACGCTTTAGTTTCTAGACTATCATTTTACAGTTGTATGTTGAAAACGTTTTTGGGAGATGCGATGGATCATTGGGGGCCATTCAATATTCCCTTTCTTTTGTTGTTCAGTGAAATCATCCCATGTGAAGAGTCAACTCATTTAATTAAAGTTCAATTCGTAACTAAATCGTTTTTTTATTGGATCCTTCTATTGGAAGGATTTAATAATTTGCAATGATTTCTACTTATGATAGGGTAAAAGGTTTATGTTTATGTTTAAATATGATATGGTAAATATATCCAATGCAAAAAACATCTACATTTAAATGGTATTAATATTAATTTGTATGTATCTCCGTTAATTCCCATATATTCCTGTTTTTTCCCACGGAAAGTTTCCACCTCTGAATATTCCCCAAAACGTGCAACCCTAGTAAAACCATAGGCAGCTCGTGAGTTTCAAGTTTGGGGAAGCTTACAATTTATTCTACCATTTCTACCGATCTGCATGAAAAGTTATTATTTCTATATGCGCATTTTCGCAGAACAGTTTCATTTCAATAATAATGTTTTTGTGCATAGAACTCAGAGACAGCCTATAGGCCAATGCAGCAGTAGGCCTATAACTTCCAGCGTCAACTAAGTAAAATACGTAGGCCTAAAGCCGACAAATAAAAACAGTAGAAAATATCATGATGAAAATTCAGGTTCTTTCAATCACATTCATCTCCCTACTGTATTGTCTGCATCCCTTTCTATCTGTCTTGAATTTACCTATTGCTGGTGAAGTGCAAAATTGTATCAAATCATCAACTGGATCCAGCCCGAAGATGTCTTTAGCGAACTTGCAACAGTGTATCAACTAGCTTATTGCGGGTCCTCAGAGTTTCCCGCACTAGTGAGTTCGGAACAGACAGCTGTTTTTAATGACGTTACCAGTTGATATATGGGATCATCAGATCATGATATTTTGCTCTTTCACACTGAGGCTTGGTGATTATCGAAGCCGGGAGTGTTAGAAAGATCTTTCAAATATTGACGAACTATCATTTGCAATGGATGTAAAAAAAATAAAAATAAAGACTTTGTTTACAATGTGTGAGGTGAATATAAAATGTCTGAAAAGCTCAGCTTATTAATGCTGGACATGGTGAGTTAAAACTTCTTATGGCTGCATCCCGCTAACGGGATCGATATGACAACAGCCAGTGAAAGTGCAGGGCGGCAAATTCAAACAACAGAAATCTCATAATTAAAATTCCTCAAACATACATGTGTCTTATATCATTTTAAAGGTAATCTTGTTGTTAATCCCACCAAAGTGTCCGATTTCAAATATGCTTTTCAGCGAAAGCACTACATACGATTATGTTAGGTCACCACCAAACCACAATAAGCACAGCCATTTTTCCAGCGAAATATAGCAGTCACAAAAAGCAGAAATAGAGATCAAATTAATCACTAACCTTTGATGATCTTCATCAGATGACACTCATAGGACTTCATGTTACACAATATATGCATGTTTTGTTTGATAAAGTTCATATTTATATAAAAAAATCTGAGTTTACATTGGCGCGTTACATTCACTTGTTCCAAAAACATCAAGTGATTTTGCATAGCCACATCGTTTCAACAGAAATACTCATCATAAATGTAGATGATAATACAAGTTATACACATGGAATTATAGATATACCTCTCCTTAATGCAACCACTGTGTCAGATTTCAAAAAAACTTTACGGAAAAAGCAAATCATGCAATAATCTGAGACGGCGCTCAGAACAATAGCCAAATTAGCCGCCATGTTGGAGTCAACAGAAACCAGACAATACATGATAAATGTTTCCTTACCTTTGATGAACTTCATCAGAATGCAGTCCTAGGAATCCCAGGTCCACAATAAATGCTTGATTTGTTCGATAATGTCCGTTAATTATGTCCAATTAGCTACTTTGGTTAGCGCGTTTGGTAAACAATTCCAAAGTCACAAAGCGCGTCCACTATAACGTGACAAAATGTCCAAAAGTTCCATAACAGTCAGTAGAAACATGTCAAACGATGTACTGAATCAATCTTTAGAATGTTGTTAACATACATCTTGAATAACGTTCCAACCGGAGAATTAGATTGACTTCAGTTGAGCGATGGAACGGAGCTGCCTATCACATGAATGTGCATGGTGAAAGCATGGTCAGCTCGTGGCAGTGGTGACTAATTCCTGTCTCCTTCGGCCCCCCTTCACATTAGAGTCATCAGACAAAGTTCTATTGACTGTTGACATCTAGTGGAAGCCATAGGAAGTGAAAACTCATCAATATCTCGCTGTAATTTCAATGAGAGCTTGGTTGAAAATCTGCCACCTCAGAAAAAATCCAAACAGGAAGTGGAACTTCTCAGGTTTTTGCCTGCCATATGAGTTCTGTTATACTCACAGACATAATTCAAACAGTTTTAGAAACTTCAAAGTGTTTTCTGTCCAATACTAATAATAATATGCAAATATTAGCAACTATGACTGAGGAGCAGGCCATTTACTCTGGGCACCTCTGTGCACCTTTCATCCAAGCTACTCAATACTGCCCCTGCAGCCATAAGAAGTTAAGACAATCGGAAATCAGGAATGCGCCAACACACACAACCAGAGATCTTTATATAATGACGAGATGCTCATGTCTCCGCCATAACTATTCGAGTCATTGTCCCAAAAGTAGAAAGGCAGGCGACAAGCGTAGGTCTGCATATTATGCCCATAGAAACACATTGGGCTTATACTGGACAGATTTCTCTTCCTCTTCCTCTCTGCATCAGAGTGAGCGAAACAGCACCCCTCTGTCTTAATATATGTATCTGATATGCCATACTCTTTTTGACCAAACATCATCAGATACATGGTCTACTGCACATACTGAGACAGATGGGTGCTGTTTCACTCGCTCATATGCTTTATCTGAGATTGACGTGTCTTTCTGTCAGCGTGCGTCTCGGTCAAATAAATTACTAATATTTCAATATTTTATTTGGATGGGCAAGGAGGTACGGTAGGGCGGGCCAGGCCCCATAAGGCTCGCCCATAACGCCGGGCCTGAGCTGAACATTTTTGTCTCACCTAATGATTGTGCTTGATTAAGCATGGATCACCCCTAAAAACATTTATTCATGAACTTTTAGTAATTTCGTATCATTAAAACACTCAAAAACGTGAATTGTTCTCCTAGATTTTTTGGTGTTCTTCTACATTTCTACATAGGAGCACATAATGTATTCCTCGTAAAAAATGTCCGCGTAGAGCCCTGAACTACAATAATAAATAAGCCATATCACTCAGCCTTTTGTGACATGTTAGGCACGTTGTTTATTCTTGATGTTCAGTTGTAGAACTGTTTCTGTTTTCACTATTGTATTTATTTTATTTATTTTATGTACATTGGTTAAAAGACGGAGGTCACAAACATTGAGTCAAATTATGCAATATACCCCATTACTTCTAGTGACACATTTCTTGTTTAAGAAAAACAGAAAGCATGCTCATCGCTTTATTACATTTTTGTTGTGTAATTATGGCTAAATAAATATTTTGTCTGGTAAAAAAAATCAGAGTGGCTGGTAGAGTTTCACACCCTGGTGAGAGCGCAGCAGATACTTATACAGGTATCAGATAGTCTCTTGGGATCAAATACAGCATGACAGCAACCCTAATGCATTATGGGCGGGCCTTAGGAGGTTTGGCCTGCCCTACCATATCTCCTCGCCCGTCCAAATGAAATATTTTTTATATTGATCATTTATTTGACCGAGACATGCGCAGACAGAAAGACATATCAATCTCAGTAAAGCAAGCGAAACAGCAACCCTCTATCTCAGTATGTGGAGCCTGTCATACTCTTTTCAGCGCGGCCTATTAGCCTAGTGGTTAGAGCTTTGGACCTGGAACTGAAAGGTTGCTAAATCGAATCCCTGAGCTGACAAGGCAGTTAACCCACTGTTCCTAGGCAGTCTTTGTAAATAAGAATGTGTTCTTAACTGACTTGCCTAGATAAATAAATAAAAATTGTCCAGACAGCATCAGATACAAGGGTGACATATACAGTAGTAAGACCGAGGGCGCTGTTTTGCTCCCTCGGATGCTTTCTCCGGTAGGATGGTAGTTTCAGCTTGTGAATTGAAGGAAAATTGGTGGGTGAACAGTACACTGTTTGGATGCTGGAATAATTTTGGGCGAAGGCAACCTACTTTTTTAAGTGATTTGTTTGACAATCAGATGAAAACATCATGACTGGTTGTGTTCATGCCACATTAAAAAGTAATTCTTTTTTACAGAGAAATTACGTCTTTACTATAAAACCCACACTAGAACCGATAAAACAGTCATTTGGACTGCTCATGAATTAAAAAATGTTTAAACTCATGCCCCCCTCCGTCATTGGGCATGTCATTTGTGACCCGATTCAGGAAACTAGGCATATGTCGCAAGTCACAACTTCACAGGAGAGCCTTTTGAACGTAAAAATATTTTTTTCTTCAAAATGCGTTTTTTGGCAGAAATGCCTTCTCGAACATGTGAACTTTCATGTGCCTTAATATCAACCTTGTATGTCATCTGTAAATATGAATAAAATTGTTAAATTACGGGCCTAGTTGGTTTAGCCACAGAGAAAGTCGGCAACCTTCCCGCTAGCCATGATTGGCTGAGATAATGAGTGAGCTGGACATGCCAAGAGATGAGTTTGGATTGGTCTGCGGTGTTGCATCTTGTGTTTATAAAATTAGCTGCTCATAATGCCTAGATAATCCTTTCAACTTTAGTTAAAAAAAAGAAGATATAACGTTAGCCATGGAGAACTGCAAATATGTTGCTACTGCTCTCAATAACATTGCTGCCCTGAATTTATCAGGCGCTATCAAAAAAGGTCAGCGAGAAAAAGTTGTGATGGACTACTTTCTGGATGAGGAATGCTGACTCTCTGACTCTGAAAATAACACGTTTTGAAATCAGTGGAACAGAATGGGCCAAACAAGTTGTGCAAACTAAACGGACATACAGCATGTCTTATGAAAGGGGTTGCAGTCTGCCTGCCATGAAGCTTTCATCCATGTATACAGGTAAGAATCTTGCTACAGATTCAGATAATATACGTTTTTAATTTTGTAAGAAAGTTGTTTTCATTGCAAGCTAAAGCTTGCTGTTAGCTAGCCAGCTGGAGTTTGATGGCTGGCTTGCTAACTAACATTAAACCTAATGTTATTTGGTTAACTTAGCTTGCTTTGACAATCGGTTTGTATTGCTAGTAACGTTACTCTATGGATTGGGATTATAGTTCATTTTGTAGCTAGCTAACGTTAACGTGACCTGTCTAAACAAAAGATGGCAAGTTAAAGCTTGCTGTTAGCTACTGTAGTTAACGTTAGCTGAGGTTAGGTGGCTGGCTTTCTAGCTAACATTAACTTATGTGTATGACGTGTGTGTAACGTTAGTGATGTTTTCTCAGAATGCCATTTCGCATTGCTACTTATAGCCTAATGTTAGCTAGCTAACTAGCTAACATTGAACCAATTGGTTAACTTTAGCTAGCTATGACAATAGGTTTGTATTGCTAGCTAAAGCTTGCTGTTTGCTAGCCAGCTGACATTAGATGGCTGGCTAGCTACAGTAGCTAACATTACCTGTATGAACTGTGCGTAGTGATGTTATCTCAGAATGGCATTTCGCATCTATTGTATAATAATGCTAAAATATTTGTATCTGGAATTTGTCTTTCAGCATCAATCAGTAGAACACGCCTGACTCTAAACCACCAGTCATACAGTCATCAAAAGAGATAGCAAGCAAAGGCAGCAGCGCAGTCATCAACTACATGCACCATTTCTTCACCAACTACGGAGTTGGGAAAACACGTGTGGACCTGAATTGTGATAACAGCAGTTGCCAAAACAAGAACAAGTTTGTGCTCTGGTGTTGTGACTGGTGGACCATGCACAAGCTCCACCACAATCTGGACCTTCACTTCTTGATCACAGACCACACCAAGTTTGCCCCCGACTGGTGCTTCGGCCTCATCAAGCAGCACTTCAGAAAGACCAGAGTGAACACTTTGTCTGAGATTGCTGGTGTTGTGAAGGACAGCACTGTGGCAGGGGTCAACATCCCACAGCTGGTTGGACTGGAGGATGGTATGGTGCTGGTGGAAAGCTATGGCTGGCAACAACACCTGACTCCGTACTTCAGGTCGCTGCGACAGATCAAGCAGTACCAGCACTTCAGGTAAAAAATAATTTCCAGTGTATGAGGTTGTTCTTATCTAAACTTGGGAGGTGAATTGATGTTGTGTAGGGTTGCAACGTCTTCTGAGTTTTTGTAGTTATTCCCTGTTTTACAGCTTCGATGCTCTGGAGCCTGATGTTGTCGCCAAGGAGCGTTTGGACTGCCATGACCAGGTTTCAGCAGCTGCGCAACGCTGACATCCTTCCTCCCATAGATGGTCTGCCTGTAAAAACACCACCTGGACTGGACACAGCTGGACAAACTATATTTTTGACAAGATCAGGAATTTTGCAACTAACAGGCTATAGACATCACATGCCCTGCACCAAAATCAAGGGCAGGACAGAAACAGGCTCTCCGAATATAGATTCCCTTGTTCATGAGTGGTTTGGACGGACCAGTTATCAGCACTGTCTGCGGTGCCTCTATTCACATGACACACACGCCATACGTTGCTGCTACTATTGTTTATCCTGCTGCTCAGCCACTTTACCCCTGATTGTATGCATATAACTACCTCGTCTATCACAGATATCGTTATTGATATTGTTCTTGTACATACTGTATATTTTATTTATATTGACACTATTTCTGATATTGCTACTATGCAAGTAACCATTTGGCTGTACTGTCTACACCTTCTGTTGAGGCCATCCACTTAGCAAGACTTAGCAAAATATTGATATATAAAACATATATTGATGTGTGGTCGTAACATGATTTTGTGACATACCACAACAATATCATGTGACTGTATCAAGTGTGCCCCACATAAATATATGGTGCATGATCTGTTTATGTACTGTACATGTGCAACAAAAAAAACTCAGGTTGCATGGCCTTAACTTATGTATGGAATATTTTGTGATAAGTGCATGTGTAACAGTGTATATAAAGTATGCTAATGTACTGGTTTGAAGGCATTTGGGCAGTGGTGTAAAGTACTTAAGTAAAAATACTGAAGTAGTTTTCTGTGGTATCTGTACATTACTTTACTATTTTTGGCAACTTTTACTTCACTACATTTGTAACAAAAATAATGTACTTTTTACTCCATACATTTTCATTGACACCCAAAAGTACTCGTTACATTTTGACAGGAAAATTGTCCAAATCACATACTTATCAAGAGAACATCCCTGGTCATCCCTACTGCCTCTGATCTGGCAGACTCACTAAATACATATCTGAGTGTTGGAGTGTGTCCCTGGCTCTACGTCAATAAAAAGAATACAATTGTGCCATCTGGTTTGCTTAATATAAGGAATTTTAAATGATTTATACTTTTACTCAAGTATGACAATGTAGTACTTTTTCCACCAATGGATGTATGTGGCTGGGGGTTAAAGCATTTACTTCACATGACCCATCAATTTAGACAAGTGTGTCTGGGTAAACGGCATCTAATATTCATAAAAAATTATGTTTACCCGGAATTTTTTGTTATTGTAGGCTACTACCACTTTTAGTCTTAAACTTTACTACACTACTCACTGTTTAACACATGACCTCACATGTGAATCCTTAAAGAGATGGGTGGGGCTGGCTTAACAGTGTGAACAATGCTGAATGGTGTAGACAAAGGAGACCTCTCTAGCAGGTACAAAAACATTCAAAGGCCCTTTTCTCAAAAGTGAGTTTACAAGTGTATCAACTTTCAAAGTAGAAATACTTTCCCATTGTTCCTCAAAAATGCTGTGTATGATATTCCATTTTGTAGCTCTGAGTCTCTACTTTTATCCATTTTTTTTTTTTTTTTTTTACATTTCAAATTTTGCTACATAAGACCGAATCCAGGTGGTGAGTCACATCTTTTTAATGGTTTTCCCCTGTTGCCCCTCCCGGCAGTAGGGCCTGCTCCCCTCTTTCTCCCGATATTTGAAGGTGCTTTTGTGCTGATTTTCACTATTTATCAAGCACACTACAGGCTACAGATGTTTTCATCCTTTGACCGCACATCTTGCAGACCGTGCGCCTTGGTGGTTGGGGTATTTTTTTGATTTTGTTATGAAAAGAAGCTGTTACTGCATTCCAACAGATATGTCTTCTGTTTCATAGTTATAACAAAGGCACTCCACTAATGCATTTGATTGAACACTTGAATTATTTACAGTTAACACAAACTAATGAAAATGCTTTTGTGATATTTGAAATATATATTTTTCCTATTCTAACAAAAATATAAACGCAACATGTAAATTGTGGGTCACATGTTTCATGAGCTGAAATTATCCCAGAAAATGTCCATAAGCACAAAACACTTATTTCTCTCAAATGTTGTGCACAAATGTGTTAACTTCCCTGTTGGTGAGCATTTCTCATTTGCCAAGATAATCCATCCACCTGACAGGTGTGGCATATCAAGAAGCTGATTAAACAGCATGATCATTACTCGGGTGCACCTTGTGCTGGGACAATAAAAGACCACTTAAAATGTGCAGTTTTACCTCACAACACAATGCCATAGATGTCTCAAGTTGAGGGAGCGTGTAATTGGCATGCTGACTGGAGGAATGTCCACCAGAGCTGTTGCCAGATAATTTGTTCATTTCTCTACCATAAGCCGACTCCAACGTCATTTTAGAGAATTTGTCAGTATGTCCAACTGGCGTCACAACCGTAGACCATGTGTGTGGTGTTGTGTGGGTGAGGGGATTGCTGATATCAACATTGTAAACAGAGTGCCCCACGGTGGTGGTGGGTTATGGTATGGGCAGGCATAAGCTACAGACAACAAACACAATTGCATTTTATTCAATGGCAATGTGAATATACAGCGATACCTTGACGAGATCCTGAGGCCCATTGTAATGCAATCCATCCGCCGCTATCACCTCATGTTTCAGCATGATAATGCATGGCCCCATGTCGATAGGATCTGTACACAATTCCTGGAAGCTGAAAATGTCCCAGTTCTTCCATGGCCTGCATATTCAACAGACATGCCACCCATTGAGAATGTTTGGGATACTCTGGCTCGACGCGTACGACAGTGTGTTCCAGTTCCCGCCAATATCCAGCAACTTAGCACAGTCATAGAAGAGGAGTGGGACAACATTCCACAGGGCACAATCAACAGCCTGATCAACTCTATGCGAAGGAGAGGCAAATTGCATGAGGCAAATGGTGGTCATAACAGATACTGACTGGTTTTCTGATCCACGCCCCTACTTTTTTTTTAAGGTATAAGTAACCAACAGATGCATATCTGTATTCCCAGTCATGTGAAATCCATAGATTATGGCCCATTAAATGTATTTAAATTGACCGCTTCCTTATATGAACAGTAACTCAATAAAATATTTGAAATTGTTGCAGTACTTCCAACAGCCGAAGCTAAGTAGTAACATTAACATGATGCCTTCTAATTGCAGTTGCTGTACTCGTAATATACAGGAGAATGATCGCCTTACGGTGAGGATAGCTGTGCTGCAAGCCCAGTTTCAGACACAATCGTTCTGCAAGGTTAATTTCAGTGTAGAAAAGGATGAAACAGCGTCTGTGCCACCAGTAAGTACAGATAGTAGTATAAATCCCCTCGCACAGTCCCCGCAGCCGGACAAGGGATATTGTTATCCACATTGGCACCAACGATGTTAGGATGAAACAGTCAGAGGTCAACAAGCGCAACATAGCTTCAGCGTGGCCTCCCGGGTGGCGCAGTGGTCTAGGGCACTGCATCGCAGTGCTAACTGCGCCACCAGAGTCTTTGGGTTCGCGCCCAGGCTCTGTCGCAGCCGGCCGCGACCGGGAGGTCCGTGGGGCGACGCACAATTGGCATAGCGTCGTCCGGGTTAGGGAGGGTTTGGCCGGTAGGGATATCCTTGTCTCATCGCGCTCCAGCGACTCCTGTGGCGGGCCGGGCGCAGCGCCAACCAAGGGGGCCAGGTACACGGTGTTTCCTCCGACACATTGGTGCGGCTGGCTTCCGGGTTGGAGGCGCGCTGTGTTAAGAAGCAGTACGGCTGGTTGGGTTGTGCTTCGGAGGACGCATGGCTTTCGACCTTCGTCTCTCCCGAGCCCGTACGGGAGTTGTAGCGATGAGACAAGATAGTAATTACTAGCGATTGGATACCACGAAAATTGGGGAGAAAATGGGATAAAAAAAATAAAAATAAAAATAAAAAAACATAGCTTCAGCGTGTAAATCAGCTAGAAAGATGTGTCGGCATCGAGTAATTGTCTCTGGCCCCCTCCCAGTTAGGGGGAGTGATGAGCTCTACAGCAGAGTCTCACAACTCAATCGCTGGTTGAAAACTGTTTTCTGCCCCTCCCAAAAGATAGAATTTGTAGATAATTGTCCCTCTTTCTGGGACTCACACACAAACAGGACCAAGCCTGGCCTGTTGAGGCTGTTAGCCAGCCTGCCAGCTTTGTGGAGTCTGCCACTAGCACAGTCAGTGTAGTCAACTCAGCTATCCCCATTGAGACCGTGTCTGTGCCCCGACCTAGGTTGGGCAAAACATGGCGGTGTTCGCCTTAGCAATCTCACTGGAATAAAGACCTCCTCCATTCCTGCCATTATTGAAAGAGATTGTGATACCTCACATCTCAAAATAGGGCTAGGTAATGTTAGATCCCTCACTTCCAAGGCAGCTATAGTCAATGAACTGATCATAATCTTGATATGATTGGCATGACTGAAACATGGCTTATGAATTTAAATGAGGCCTCACCTCCTGGTTACACTAGTGACCATATCCCCCGCGCATCCCGCAAAGGCGGAGGTGTTGCTGACATTTATGATAGCACATTTCAATTTACAAAAAAAAACGACGTTTTCGTCTTTTGAGCTTCTAGTCATGAAATCTATGCAATCACTTTTTATAGCTACCGTTTACAGGCCTCCTGGGCCATATACAGCGTTCCTCACTGAGTTCCCTGAATTCCTATCGGACCTTGTAGTCATGGCAGTGTCACGCCCTGACCATAGAGAGCCTTTTTATTCTCTATTTTTGGTTAGGTCGGGGTGTGACTAGGGTGGGTGATCTAGTGTGCTTATTTCTATGTTGGCCTGGTATGGTTCCCAATCAGAGGCAGCTGTTTATCGTTGTCTCTGATTGGGGATCATATTTAGGCAGCCATTTCCCTACTGTGTTTTGTGGGATCTTGTTTTTGTGTAGCTGCCTGTGAGCACTGCATGAGCTTCACGTGTCGTGTATTCTTTATTGTTTTTTTGTTCGGTTCTCTTATAATAACAAGATGTCGAACCGATATCTAGCTGCGCTTTGGTCGGAGTATGCTTACAACGACGATCGTGACAGGCAGATAATATTCACATTTTTGGTGACTTTAATATTCACATGGAAAAGTCCACAGACCCACTCCAAAAGGCTTTCGGAGCCATCATCGACTCAGTGGGTTTAGTCCAACATGTCTCCAGATCTACTCACTGCCACAGTCATACTCTGGACCTAGTTTTGTCTCGTGGAATAAATGTTGTGGATCGTAATGTTTTTCCGCATAATCCTGGACTATCGGACCACCATTTTATTACGTTTGCAATCAAAAATAATCTGCTCACACCCCAACCAAGGATCATCAAAAGTCGTGCTATAAATTCTCAGACAACCCAAAGATTCTTTGATTCCATTCCAGACTCCCCCTGCCTACCCAAGGATGTCAGAGAACAAAAATCAGTTATCCACCTAACTGAGGAACTCAATATAACCTTGCGCAATACCCTAGATGCAGTCGCACCCCTAAAAACAAACATTTGTCATAAGAAACTAGCTCCCTGGTATACAGAAAATACCCGAGCTCTGAAACAAGCTTCCAGAAAATTGGGACGGAAATGGCACCACACCAAACTGGAAGTCTTCCGACTAGCTTGGAAAGACAGTACTGTGCAGTATCGAAGAGCCCTCACTGCTGCTCGATCATTCTATTTTTCCAACTTAATTGAGGAAAATAAGAACAATCCTAAATGTATTTTTGATACTGTCACAAAGCTAACTAAAAAGCAGCATTCCCCAAGAGAGGATGGCTTTCACTTCAGCAGTGATAAATTCATGAACTTCTTTGAGGAAAAGATCATGATCATTAGAAAGCAAATTACGGACTCCTCTTTAAATCTGCGTATTCCTCCAAAGCTCAGCTGTCCCGAGTCTGCACAACTCTGCCAGGACCTAGGATCAAGGGAGACACTCAAGTGTTTTAGTACTATATCTCTTGACACAATGATGAAAATAATCATGGCCTCTAAACCTTCAAGCTTCATACTGGACCCTATTCCAACTAAACTACTGAAAGAGCTGCTTCCTGTGCTTGGCCCTCCTATGTTGAACATAATAAACGGCTCTCTATCCACCGGATGTGTACCAAACTCACTAAAAGTGAGAGTAATAAAGCCTCTCTTGAAAAAGACAAACCTTGACCCAGAAAATATTAAAAACTATCGGCCTATATCGAATCTCCCATTCCTCTCAAAAAAAATTGTAAAAGCTGTTGCGCAGCAACTCACTGCTTTCCTGAAGACAAACAATGTATACGAAACGCTTCAGTTTGGTTTTAGACCCCATCATAGCACTGAGACTGCACTTGTGAAGGTGGTAAATTACCTTTTAATGGTGTCAGACCGAGGCTCTGCATCTGTCCTCGTGCTCCTAGACCTTAGTGCTGCTTTTGATACCATCGATCACCACATTCTTTTGGAGGGATTGGAAACCCAAATTGGTCTACACGGACAAGTTCTGGCCTGGTTTAGATCTTATCTGTCGGAAAGATATCAGTTTGTCTCTGTGGATGGTTTGTCCTCTGACAAATCAACTGTAAATGTCGGTGTTCCACAAGGTTCCGTTTTAGGACCACTATTGTTTTCACAATATATATTACCTCTTGGTGATGTCATTCGGAAACATAATGTTAACTTTCACTGCTATGCGGATGACACACAGCATATATTCGATGAAACATGGTGAAGCCCCAAAATTGCCCTTGCTGGAAGCCTGTGCTTCAGACATAAGGAAGTGGATGGCTGCAAATGTTCTACTTTTAAACTCGGACAAAACAGAGATGCTTGTTCTAGGTCCCAAGAAACAAAGAGATCTTCTGTTGAATCTGACAATTAATCTTGATGGTTGTACAGTCGTCTCAAATTAAACTGTGAAGGACCTCGGCATTACTCTGGACCCTGATCTCGCTTTTGACAAACATATCAAGACTGTTTTAAGGACAGCTTTTTCCATCTACGTAACATTGCAAAAATCAGAAACTTTCTGTACAAAAATGACGCAGAAAGCTTCATCCATGCTTTTGTCACTTCTAAGTTAGACTACTGCAATGCTCTACTTTCAGGCTGCCCGGATAAAGGACTAAATAAACTTCAGTTAGTGCTAAGCACGGCTGCTAGAATCTTGACTAGAACCAAAAAATTTGATCATATTACTCCAGTGCTAGCCTCTCTACACTGGCTTCCTGTTAAGGCATTGGCTGATTTCAAGGTTTTACTGCTAACCTACAAAGCATTACATGGGCTTGCTCCTACCTATCTTTCGATTTGGTCCTGCCGTACATACCTACACGTATGCTACGGTCACAAGACGCAGGCCTCCTAACTGTCCTTAGAATTTCTAAGCAAACAGCTGGAGGCAGGGCTTTCTCCTATAGAGCTCCATTTTTATGGAATGGTCTGCCTACCCATGTGAGAGACGCAGACTCGGTCTCAACCTTTAGGTCTTTATTGAAGACTCATCTCTTCAGTAGGTTCTATGATTGAGTGTAGTCTGGCCCAGAAGTGTGAAGGTGAACGGAAAGGCAATGGAGCAACGAACCACCCTTGCTGTCTCTGCCTGGCCGGTTCCCCTCTCTCCACTGGGATTCTCTGCCTCTAACCCTATCACAGGGGCTAAGTCACTGGCTTACTGGTGCTCTTCCATGCCGTCCCTAGGAGGGGTGTGTCACTTGAGTGGGTTGAGTCACTAACGTGATCTTCCTGTCTGGGTTGGCGCACCCCCTTGGGTTGTGCCATGGCGGAGATCTTTGTGGGCTATACTCGGCCTTGTCTCAGGATGGTAAGTTGGTGGTTGAATATATCCCTCTAGTGGTGTGGGGGCTGTGCTTTGACAAAGTGGGTGGGGTTATATCCTGCCTGTTTGGCCCTGTCTGGGGGTATCGTCGGATGAGGCCACAGTGTCTCCCGACCCCTCCTGTCTCAGCCTCCAGTATTTATGCTGCAGTAGTTTATGTGTCGGGGAGCTAGGGTCAGTCTGTTATATCTGGAGTATTTCTCCTGTCTTATCCGGTGTCCTGTGTGAATTTAAGTATGCTCTCTCTAATTCTCTCTCCCTTTCTCTCTTTCTTTCTCTCTTTCTCTCTCTCTCTATGACAATTTGAACATCTTGGCCATGTTCTGTTATAATCTCTACCCGGCACAGCCAGAAGAGGACTGGCCACCCCTCATAGCCTGGTTCCTCTCTAGGTTTCTTCCTGGTTCTGGCCTTTCTAGGGAGTATTTCCTAGCCACCGTGCTTCTACACCTGCATTGCTTGCTGTTTGGGGTTTTAGGCTGGGTTTCTGTACAGCACTTTGAGATATCAGCTGATTGATGTAAGAAGGGCTTTATAAATACATTTGATTTGATGCGTTTATATTTTTGTTCATTATACTATTACCTAAGACCTTCATAAACACAAACAAATTATTTAAGATATATCATATATGAAATGTATGAATTACACTGTTAGAATGTTGCAGTTTAGTCCCAGTGGTTCTAGTGTGCACACATAGTAGGTCCAGTGAAAAAAACGTGATCTGTCCAAATGCCTGTCCAACTGATTTGTTCTGGCGCCGGCCCTGGCGCTGTTGAAACTAAGACAACTCAAAAGCCACATGGAAACTGGAAATGTGTATTACATTACTGGTTAGAGCAGTGGTTTTCAACCGGTGTGCCGTGAGAAACTGAAACGGTGTACCGTGAAACTTTTCCTAATCGTGATCCTTTTTTTGAACATTCATATAAACTCAGCAAAAAATGAAACGTCCCTTTTTCAGGACCCTGTCTTTCAAAGATAATTTGTAAAAATCCAAATAACTTGACAGATCTTCATTGTAAAGGGTTTAAACACTGTTTCCCATGATTGTTCAATGAACCATAAACAATTAATGAACACACACCTGTGGAACGGTCGTTAAGACACTAACAGCTTACAGACGGTAGGCAAATAAGGTCACAGTTATGAAAACTTAGGACACTAAAGAGGCCTTTCTACTGACTCTGAAAAACACCAAAAGAAAGGTGCCCAGGGTCCCTGCTCATCTGTGTGAACGTGCCTCATGCTGCAAGGAGGAATGAGGACTGCAGATGTGGCCAGTGCAATAAACCGTACTGTGAGACGTCTAAGACAGCACTATAGGGAGACAGGACGGACAGCTGATCGTCCTCGCAGTGGCAGACCACGTGTAACAACACCTGCACAGGATCGGTACATCCGAACATCACACAAGCGGGACAGGTACAGGATGGCAACAACAACTGCCCGAGTTACACCAGGAACGCACAATCCCTCCATCAGTGCTCAGACTGTCCACAATAGGCTGAGAGAGGCTGGACTGAGGGCTTGTAGGCCTGTTGTAAGGCAGGTCCTCACAAGACATCACCGGCAACAACGTCGCCTATGGGCACAAACCCACCGTCGCTGGACCCGACAGGACTGGCAAAAGGTGCTCTTCACTGACAAGTCGCGGTTTTGTCTCATCAGGGGTGATGGTCGGATTCGTGTTTATCGTCGAAAGAATGAGCGTTACACCGAGGCCTGTACTCTGGAGCGGGATCGATTTGGAGGTGGAGGGTCTGTCATGGTCTGGGGCGGTGTGTCACAGCATCATCGGACTGAGCTTGTTGTCATTGCAGGCAATCTCAACGCTGTGCATTACAGGGAAGACATCCTCCTCCCTCATGTGGTACCCTTCCTGTAGGCTCATCCTGACATCACCCTCCAGCATGACAATGCCACCAGCCATACTGCTCGTTCTGTGCGTGATTTCCTGCAAGTCAGGAATGTCAGTGTTCTGCCATGGCCAGCGAAGAGCCCGGATCTGAATCCCATTGAGCACGTCTGGGACCTGTTGGATCGGAGGGTGAGGGCTAGGGCCATTCCCCCCAGAAATGTCCGGGAACTTGCAGGTGCCTTGGTGGAAGAGTGGGGTAACATCTCACAGCAAGAACTGTCAAATCTGGTGCAGTCCATGAGGAGGAGATGCACTGCAGTACTTAATGCAGCTGGTGGCCACACCAGATACAGACTGTTACTTTTGATTTTAACCCCCCCTTTGTTCAGGGACACATTATTTCATTTCTGTTAGTCACATGTCTGTGTAACTTGTTCAGTTTATGTCTCAGTTGTTGAATCTTGTTATGTTCATACAAATATTTACACATGTTAAGTATGCTGAAAATAAACGCAGTTGGTAGTGAGAGGACGTTTCTTTTTTTGCTGTGTTTATAAGCGTGACCTGTGGAATGCAGACGGAATTTTGATTGAGAGGACCAGTGTTGCTCAGATAATACATTGAATGGCAGGCACATGGATACATATGTACCGTTGTTTCAAATCCAGTGTGCTCAAGCTGTATAATTTGAGAGGCGTGCATCACCAGCCAAGTCATTTGTATAATTTTACTTCGCCTGTGAGAATCATTAGCACAGGCAAGTCTGATTAGGCTTAGCTGTACCACAGTTTATGCCATAGAAACAAACGGAGCGTGGCTTTTACAATGCAGAAAACCGCTAGTCTCTAGCTCAAACCTTTCAAAACTAAGACCTATTTTACCAGAGCTACATTTCGTTTCTCTCTGGCGCAGTTTGCGGGACTCTCTTAAAGGGGTACACACAATCAATAATCATGAGTAAGGAACTACGAAACTAAGATAATAGTTCAAATGAACCCTATTTAATATATTAAAAAAGTATGGATCAGATTAGATAAATGTCATTATCACTAAATAAATTAATAGTGACATTTCACGTCTGCAGCAAGAATGGTTATCTCAGGTGTACCACAGTTCAAAAAAGGTTGGAAACCGCTGGGTTAGAGGACAACCTGAATGGAGAACACAGCCAGCAACATTTTGTAGTGTTGGATTTTGATTGGTGGTTGCCCAAATGGAAATGGGAACGCAAAATGTAATATTTTTCTGATTATTATTAGTTTTTTTGGAGTTCCACCTGCAACTGGACACATACTAAGACACCGATGCCTTTCGAATCAACGAAAAAAGCATAACCAAGTAAAGGTTGGTCTAAAAGAACTGTACCACGCTTAAATGGACCATCAGATCAACGCGTCATCACAGGCTAGTTAGCCATGCCGATGGACATTTTATCTAAATCAGCTAATAGTGAATGTGCAGCAATCAGCCCGTTCAATTCACACTAATAGGTGGGTAAACCCTAAAACACATTACAAATATCGTTAGGCTACATGAGTTTAAAAGTGCCTAGTATAGCCTACCCTCTACATCACTGACTTCAACCATGCAAGATCTGACATAAGATCAATGGGCAAATTCATTCCACTTCGAGAGCAACAGCGAGAGTCCGGTCAAACTGGAGAGTCCATCATCACTCTCTCGCTTCTAGATCGGCTGCCAGCATGCTACCTTTCATGCCAAACTATATATTAATTTCAACCGAAAATAGTCCACAGCTCTTCATACAGACAGACACCTGCTGTACAACTAAAGGACGGAGCCAATACAGCCAACAACACTGTCATAGGCTGCTGTGATTCACCGCATTATAATGACCAACAAGCTCACTGACACAACGTTGTTAAAATGCAACAATTCCTAAACTGTAAGGCTCTTATCCATTATGTTAACAATGACATACATTACTGCATATTCTTACACCCATGGCTGTATATTCTAGTGGACATGATAGGCTAATTCATCAATACCCTCTGAAACTTTCACTCTCACTCACCTCGCTCTGGTAATGTTAACCTGCCTCCCCGCGAAAACGACAACCCCGGTCCCGAACGCTTATCATCCGCCGGGCAGTTATGTTCGCTAAATCCGTTCAAGTTGAATAAACAGTCCTCAGGTTGTGCTTTCAATGTGCTCCCGCCACAGGTGAAACTTAAAAAATGTGTTGCCGTTGGTAATCTACCCCCTAGTTCCAATGTGCTCTGGCTGTCGTTTCTGTAGCCCAGTAGTGCGATTTGAAGATGCTCCTCTCTTTTCATGCGTGGTCTCTTGCTCTGTACGGAACAGGCAAAACGCTCCGTTGATAGGTTATCATTCACCAGGAAACGGGAGCAGGAGAGAGAGAGCGAAACGGGAGCAGGAGAGAGAGAGCGAGAGGGCACCCTCGCTATGGTGGATAGGCGGGAGTGACATGCGCGCAGTGGGAGATCGAGCAAGTAGGGTAAGGTACAGTGCACCCACACTCGCAGGTATCATCTTACATAAAGAGCTCTTCTGAAATATTTATTCTGAAATAAAGAGAGATCTATCTATCTATCTATCTATCTATCTATCTATCTATCTATCTATCTATCTGCATCAAGCTTCATTATACATTATTAAATATAGCCACCTATGTAGATTATGTTTCCATTTTTCTGCTGTTAATGTGAGCTGTGTCTATCAAAAGTATACCCATGCATGAACGACAGATAGAGAGGGGGTGGAGAGTATGCACTGACTTTTACATTTTTTAGGAGCATTTGCATTACATTTACTTAATTTAACAGACACATTTTGGTTACTGGCCAAACGCTCTTAATCGCTAGACTACCTGCTGCCTGCCTGATCAGGGTACTTGCTGTCATACATGTGCAATGCCTAATCATGTTTATCTTCAGTAAAATGTAGGCCTAAACTATGAACAAAATACAGTGCAACACTGAATTTCTAATCAAATTAAGAAAACAAATGCTGATCTCGACTCTGAATCACAATCAAACATTATAAACATTAAACACAAAATAATCATTATGTCAGAGGAGTTTGGTTGACTACCAAATGTCTTTTTCACTGCCAGTGAATGCTCAGTACAACTTTTCAAAAGAGAGTACAATTCATACAAATGATTTCTCTATATCTATCCTGTCATTTCTACTATATGTAGCCGTTAGTGTATAGACTGACATTGCCTATTTTAATCATTTCCCCCTTTTATTATTCCAAGTCTTTTCAAACAGATTGTCATATTTCCGGGACAATGTATAGATGTGTATTCAGCTCTGACAATGGGCTCTGACATGCTTACGGACTCTTAGAGACGCAGTGACAGTAAATTAAGAGAGGAACCCACACACTTCAAACCATAGACAATGAATGCAGACTGACACACACGTACGCGCACACACACACACACACACACACTTGACAATGACACATTTTTTTTGTAATCTGAGGGAAATATATGCCTCTAATATGGTCATACATTTGGCAGGAGGTTAGGAAGTGCAGTTCAGTTTCCACCTCATTTTGTGGGCAGTTTGCACATAGCCTGTTTTCTCTTGAGAGCCAGTGCCCACGGCGGCCTTTCTCATTAGTAAGGCTATGCTCACTGAGTCTGTACATAGACAAAGCTTTCCTTAAGTTTGGGTCAGTCACAGTGGTCAGGTATTCTGCCACTTTGTACTCTCTGTTTAGTACCAAATAGCATTCTAGTTTGCTCAGTTTTTTTGTTAATTCTTTCCAATGTGTCAAGTAATTATCTTTTTGTTTTCTCATGATTTGGTTGGGTCTAATTGTGTTGCTGTCCTGGGGCTCTGTGGGGTCTGTTTGTTTCTGTGAAAAGAGCCCCAGGACCAGCTTGCTTATTGGGCTCTTCCCCAGGTTCATCTCTCTGTAGGTGATGGCTTTGTTATGGAAGGTTTGAGAATCGCTTCATTTTAGGTGGTTGTAGAATTTAACAGCTCTTTTCTGGATTTTTATAAATAGCGGGTATCGGCCTAATTCTGCTCTGCATGCATGCAATATAAGAATGAGTGTGAGTTTGTCACAACCCGGCTCGTGGGAAGTGACAAAGAGCTCTTATAGGACCAGGGCACAAATAATAATATAATAATAATATTCAATAATTTTGCTCTTTATTTAACCATCTTACATATAAAACCTTATTTGTTCTTTGAAAAATGTGAATAACTCACCACAGGTTAATGAGGAGGGTGTACTTGAAAGGATGCACATAACTCTGCAATGTTGGGTTGTATTGGAGAGAGTCTCAGTCTTAAATAATGTTCCACACACAGTCTGTGCCTGTATTTAGTTTTCATACTAGTGAGGGACGAGAATCCACTCTCACATAGGTATGTGGTTGCAAAGGGCATCAGTGTCTTAACATTAACAGCGCGATTTGTCAAGGCAGGATACTCTGAGCGCAGCCCAATCCAGAAATCTGTCAGTGGCTTCTGATTAAACAAAATTTTCACAGAACCGCTTGTTGCAATTTTGATGAGGATCTCTTGTTCAGATATCGGTAAGTGGACTGGAGGCAGGGCATGAAAGGGATAATGAATCCAGTTGCTTGTGTCATCCGTTTCGGGAAATTACCTGCGTAATTGCGTACCCAACTCACTCAGGTGCTTCGCTATATCACATTTAACATTGTCTGTAAGCTTGAGTTCATTTGCACACAAAAAAATCATACAATGATGTAAAGACCTGTGTGTTGTCCTTGTTAATGCAGACAGAGAAGAGCTCCGACTTCTTAATCATAGCCTCAATTTTTTCCCGCACATTGAATATAGTTGCGGAGAATCCCTGTAATCCTAGAATCAGATCATTCAGGCAAGAAAATACATCACCCAGATAGGCCAGTCATGTGAGAAACTCGTCATCATGCAAGCGGTCAGACAAGTGAAAATAATGGTCAGTAACAAAAACTTTAAGCTCGTCAATCAATTAAAATAAACATGTTAATACTTTGCCCCTTGATAACCAGCGCACTTCTTTCTGTATGTTGGAAAAGTGTTACATGGTCGCTGCCCATATCATTGCATAGTGCAGAAAATACAGAGAGTTCAGGGGCCTGGCTTTTAAAAAGTTAACCATTTTCACTATAGTGTCCAAAACGTCTTTCAAGCTGTCAGGCATTCCCTTGGCAGCAAGAGCCTCTCGGTGGATGCTGCAGTGTAACCAAGTGGCGTCGGATCAACTGCTTGCAATCGCGTTACCACTCCACTATGTCTCCCTGTCACAGCTTTTGCGCCATCAGTACAGATACCAACAGATCTTGACCACCTGTCACGCCCTGATCTGTTTCACCTGTCCTTGTGCTTGTCTCCACCCCTCCCAGGTGTCACCCATCTTTCCCATTATCCCCTGTGTATTTATACCTGTGTTTTCTGTCTGTCTGTTGCCAGTTTGTTTTGTTTGGTCAAGCCTACCAGCATTTTGTCTCAGCTCCTCTTTTTCCCTAGTCTCTCTTTCTCTTGTCCTCCTGGTTTTTGACCTTTTGCCTGTCCTGACCCTGTACTCGCCCGCCTGACCATTGCCTGTCCCTGAGCCTGCCTGCTGTCCTGTACCTTTACTCCACCTCTGGATTACCGACCTCTGCTTGACCTGACCCTGAGCCTGCCTGCCGTCCTGTACCTTGGCCTCTGCTCTGGATTTTCAACCCCTGTCTGCCTTGACCTGTTGTTTGCCTGCCCCTGTGGTGACAATAAAATTGTTACTTCACGGTCTGCACTTGAGTCTTACCTTGATTCCTGATAGTACGAACTGGCCATGACTGGCCCAGCAGACTTGGACCAGCTCCGCCACTCCATCTACTCCCTATGAGCCCTCATTGGTAGCCCTCATTGGTAGACACAAGGAGATGCTTCCTGGTCTGATGGAAGGGTTCCAGGACATGGCCGAAGGTCACGACCTAGCATTGGACGCTTTGCGGTAGAAATTCCGTGGGTTGCCTACTAGGCAGCCTACCACAACTGTAACCTCCCAGCCCCTCAGTAACCCGGCTGGTAGCAGCGCCGTCGCACCGGTTTCCCGGGAACCCCGCTTACCTCCCCCGGAGTGCTACAATGAAGATTCCAGAACCTGCTGGGTCTTTCTCTCCCAGTGCTCCCTCGTTTTCGAGCTGCAGCCTTCTTCGTTCCCCTCGGACCGCTCGTTGACAGCGTACATTATTACGCTGATGTCCGGGAGGGCACTAGCTTGGGCCACTGCAGTGTGGGAGCAACAATCCACCGTCTGCCTCAGTCTGGATGTATTCGTTGCGGAGGTGAGAAAGGTTTTTGAGGCTCGGGTGTCCAGGAGAGAGGCTGCCCGGAAGTTACTCCAGCTTCGGCAGGGCTCCCTCAGTGTGGCAGACTATGCGGTGGAGTTCCGCACGCTGGCAGCGGAGGGTACCTGGAATCCGGAAGCGCTGTTCGACACGTTCCTGCACGTATTATCGGCGGGGGTAAAGGACGAGCTTGCAGCCCGTGAACTACCGACTGATCTCGACTCAATCATCGCCTTAACCATTTGGATCGATAGACTGTTACGGGAATGTAGGAGGGAGAAGAGATCTGATTGCGGTCCCAATCGCTCATTCAAGGATCCCACCTTTTGCACCTGATGAAACTCCAGAAGTCCCTGAGAGGATCCAAGCTTACCCGAGTTCCTCTGAAGACTGCCAAGTTGCCTCTTCCCGAGCCGATGCAGCTCGGCAGGGCTAGGCTGCCTCCAGCCAAACGCGTACGCAGACTGAACACCCAGAGTTGTCTGTATTGCGGTAATGTCGGTCATTATATGTCTACCTGTCCCTTCAAGTGACCCAGCTCATTCGTTGGAGTGGGTACTCTGGTGGGTCTTAAAGATAATTGTTCTTCTCCCCTTACTCGCCCCCTCTCCATGCCACCCTGCTGTGGGGTGACCAGTCCAAGTCTCTCCAGGTACTCATCAACTCGGGGGCCGATGTGAATCTCATGGACGTTACCCTGGCATCCGAGCTGGGCATCCCCACTCAACCCCTCTCCATTCCCATGGGTGTTAGAGTGCTGGACGGGCGCTCTATTGGCCGGGTCACCCACCAGACCCCCCATCAACCTACGAGTGTCGGGGAACCAGAGCGAGGCGATCCAATTCTTGCTGGTTGAGTCTCCGCAGATTCCCGTGGTATTGGGGTTCTCTTGGCTCCAGCGACACAATCCCTCCATTGACTGGGCTACTGGTGCCATCATGGGCTGGAGCCTGTCCTGCCACACTCATTGCCTGAAGTCAGCTCTGCCTGCCCCGGGATGTCTTCCTGGGGGCTTGGAAATTGCCCCGGACCTCTCCGGCCTGCTCCGCAGAGTACCAGAACCTCCGGGAGGGGTTCAGTAAGGCCCGGGCCACTTCACTTCCGCAGCATCGACCGGTATCCAAGAAGGTCAAGCCTGAGGCGCTGGCACGCCGCTATAATGCCGCGGCTACTACCTAGGAAGCCAAGACCTTTCCCCTCCCGCTCCAAGATCATTAGCCCCTCTGCTGTTCGTTCTCTGTTGCCCCGTTCCCTCCGTGTTTTTCCTACCTTTTCTGTGTCTAGAGTGAAAACCATGTCTGACTGCCCCTTCTGTCCTGTTTCCAGGCCCACCCTTCTCCCTCGTCTCATCGACCAGCGTACATGGTGAGACGCCTCCTGAAGGTTTGACCTCGGGGCAGGGGATTCCAGTACCTGGTTGATTGGGAGGGTTATGGCCCGGAGGAGAGGTGCTGGGTCTCCGCTAGGGACATCCTAGATCCAGGCCTCATCTCTGAGTTCCAGCGCAGGCACCCCACTCAAACAGGTATGTGCCCAGGTTGGACGCCAGGTGGCATCCCTAGAGGGGGGGTACTGTCACGCCCTGATCTGTTTCACCTGTCTTTGTGCTTGTCTCAACCCCATCTACAGGTGTCACCCATCTTCCCCATTATCCCCCGTGTATTTATACCTGTGTTTTCTGTCTGTCTGTTGCCAGTTTGTCTTGTTTGTTCAAGTCTACCAGCGTTTTGTCTCAGCTCCTGTTTTCCCTAGTCTCTATTTCTCTCGTCCTCCAGGTTTTTGACATTTTTCTTGTCCTGACCAAGGACCCACCCGCCTGACCACTGCCTGTCCCTGACCCTGAGCCTGCCATCCTGTACCTTTGCTCCACCTCTGGATTACCGACCTCTGCCTGTCCCTGACCCTGAGCCTGCCATCCTGTACCTTTGCTCCACCTCTGGATTACCGACCTCTGCCTGACCTGACCCTGAGCTTGCCTGCCGTCCTGTACCTTGGCCTCTGCTCTGGATTTTCGACCCGTCTGCCTTGACCTGTCGTTTTCCTGCCCCTGTGGTTACAATAAACATTGTTACTTCACAGTCTGCACTTTGGTCTTACCTTGATTCCTGATACCACCAAGTTCCGCTTGATGTCACAAAGCTGTCCAGTACTTTAAAAATATCCTCTCCTGTTCTGGTTTCCAGTGGTTTGCCCCATTGGAAAATGTAAATGGCCTGTTTCAAAATGTGAAGAAATGTAAAAAAAATAAAAATAATATTAAAAGGCGAATCACATTTTCATTTGGAGTACCCCCGACGGCATTGGGAATACCTGCTCCAGGGCAACGGTGTCTAGATGGAATTTGTATTTGTGGTCCTGTCAACTGGACCTATTTTGTCTTACTGAGTGAGACTTACTGTCAGGGCTCAGGTCTGATAGAATCTGTGCAGAACATCTAGGTGCTGCTGTAGGCCCTCCTTGGTTGGGGACAGAAGCACCAGATCATCAGCAAACAGTAGACATTGGACTTCAGATTCTAATAGGGTTAGCCCGGGTGGCCGCAAACTGTTCTAGTGCCCTCGCCAATTGGTTGATTTATATGTTGAAGAGGGTGGGGCTTAAGCTCCATCCCTGTCTCACCCTAGTGGGAAAAAATTGGTATTTTTTGCCAATGTTAACCACACACTTTTTTGTGTACATGGATTTTTAATGTTGTATGTTTTTTTTCCCCCAACACAACTTTCCATCAATTTGTATAGCAGACCCTCATGCCAAATTGTATCAAAAGTTTTTTTAAATTAACAAAGCATGAGAAGACTTTGCCTTTGTTTTGGTTTGTTTGTTTGTCAAATAGGGTGTGCAGGGGGAATACGTGGTCTGTCAAAGTAATTTGGTAAGAAGCCAATTTGACATTTGCTCAGTAAATTGTTTTCACTGAGGAAATGTACGAGTCTGTTGTTAATGATAACGCAGAAGATTTTCCCAAGGTTACTGTTGCTGCATATCCCACGGTTGTTATTGGGGTCAAATAGGTCTTGTTTTGTTTTGTGGAATGGGGTGATCAGTCCTTGGTTCCAAATATTGGGGAAGTTGGCAGAGCTAAGGATGATGTTAAAGAGTTGGAATTTGTGGTCTATATATTTTATTTCATTGAGGATACCATCATCACCACAGGCCTTTTTGGGTTGGAGGGTTTGTATTTTTTCCTGTAGTTCATTCAATGTAATTGGTGAATCTAGTGGGTTATGGTAGTCTTTATTGTGTTCATTCTAAGATTTGTATTTGATCATGTATATGTTTTTGCTGTTTGTGATTTGGTATAGGGCCAAAACGATTGGAGAAGTCGTTAACCTATGCATCTCCGTTTTGGATAGATAACTCTTCGTGTTGTTAATTTAGTGTTTTCCAATTTTCCCAGAAGTGTTTAGAGTCTATGGATTGTTCAATTACATTGAGCTGATTTCTGACGTGCTGTTCGTTCTTTTTCCGTAGTGTATTTCTGTATTGTTTTAGTGATTCACCATAGTGAAGGCGTACAGTGGCTTGCGAAAGTATTCAACCTCCTTGGCATTTTTCCTATTTTGTTGCCTTACAACAATGACAAATGGTTTGATGAAGAATTCAATAACCTAAGAAAGAAATTGAGAAACCTATCCAACCAAAATCATAGAGACCGAGAACCTGAGCCTACAGTGCCTTGCAAAAGTATTCATCCCCTTTGGCATTGTTCCTATTTTGTTGCATTACAACCTGTAATTGAAATAGATTTTTATTTGGATTTCATGTAATGGACATACAAAATACAAAATAGTCCAAATCGGTGAAGTGAAATGAAAAAATGTACTTGTTTAATTTATTTATTTATTTACAGAAAAGTGGTGCGTGCATATGTGTTCACCCCCTTTGTTATGAAGCCCCTAAATAAGATCTGGTGCAATCAATTACCTTCAGAAGTCACATAATTAGTTAAATGAAGTCCACCTGTGTGCGATAGAAAACTTTCGCAAGCCACTGTAGGTCCTCTCGGCGTGAGTCATCTATGTGTAGGTCTAGGGGGCCAGTACCACAGGTCTGAGAGAGTGTCTCGCTGGTCTGGGCGGGGTGTCTGTTGGTCTGTTGCTACCTGTGTGAGGTGTTGGGGCTGCAGTTGAGGACGATGTCCTTTAGGGTCTTGGCAAATGTGGGCTCTGCTGCCTTGTATAGGTGGACTTGGTCGTAAAGGCTGTTTAAGTCCAGAGTGGAGTGGTGGGCCTGGTAGACATTTGGTTTTGAGGCACAGTCACAGGAAATACTTGCGTATGGTAGCAGGGTGGAAGTAATTTCATGGTAGCAGGGTGGAGATAACCACTTGTGCGTTGGGGAAAGTAGAATAAGCTTTTTCAATCACTCCCTTGAGTGCTGTGGCCACCCTTTCCTGCTGTGTTCTCAGGTCGTTTGTGCCTGTGTGTATTATTATGTGTATCACGTTTCAGGTAAGACCCAAATGCAGACTGTGTTGAATTAACAATGTTTATTACAGAAGCAGGAGACAAAGGGCTGTGAGACATGGGTTTACATCTCGACACATGAAAAGTTGGAAGTATACGGAAGGAACGGGGCAACAGAGGACGAACAGCAGCGGGGCTAATGATTTTGGAGCAGGGGGGAAGTCATGCTATGGATGGTGGTGTAGATGAGTCTGGGCCTTGTCAGGTTATGCTAGTGGATGAGGAGAGTATAGTGGGGAAGGGAAAGCTGCTAGGGGGGGTGGAGGAGGGTGTCAGGCAGAAAAGGAAAAAGGAGGAGAAGAAAGACGGTGGGAAGGGAGAGGCTGGTGTGGTCAAAGGATGGGGAAGGTGAGTCTGAGGTTCTGTCAAGGTTCCTGAATGAGACTAAGGGGAACGTTTGTAAGATCAGTACAACACGCTATTAAAAATGAGGGCCATGGTGTCCTCTCACCCAGGAGGGGCTGAGTACAGCAGGTCTCTCAGATTTTTACTCTGCGGTGCTGAGGGCCTGGCAGCTGCTAAGGCCCACACGAGAAGGGGGTTTCGAGCCTTGGCTGTGGGAGAAGCCTATCTTCAACATCCCAGCCATCCTTTTGAGATCGGTTCAGTCGGCCACCCTGCAGCGGCGACTGATGGCAGCGGGTTTACTAAGGCTGTGTGACCTGCGACTGTTGGGAGAAGAGGGGTGGAAAACCCCGGAAATCCTGGCACAACAAACAGGACTAACATCTCTTAGGCTGCTGGAGAGATTCCTGGAGGAGGTCCAGGAGGCACTGAGCCGGTAAGGGGGGTGTTTGAGCGGCCAAAGGAGGAGGGGCCACCAATGTTTCCGCCACTGCAGGTGACGGAAGAGACTGGGGACTGGCAATGGGATATGGAGTACTTGTTAGATTTTAACACTCCGAGCCTAGGGGAGTTTGAGGGGGTGGGAGGTAAAGCCCTCTACAACCTCTGCATTAAGGAAAGGAACATTAGGAGCCTAACAGGAGTGAAGGCAAATCAGTGGCAAGGGGTATGTGGGGTGGAGAGTATGGTAGGTTTTAGATGGAGGGGGCTCTACAAACTCCCAGTACCAAAGAGGTCAGGGGACCTCCAGTGGAGGGTTCTACATGGAGTCCTGGTCACTAATAGCTGGTAGGCACGGGTTGAACCGGGAGTCGGACACGGGTGTCGGTTCTGTGTCATGAATGAAACTGTGATTCACTATGGAGTGATTTCCATGCCAACATAATTTGTATTTAGAAATACAGTGCATTCGGAAAGTATTCAGACCACTTGACTTTTCCACATTTTGTTACGTTGCAGCTTTATTCTAAAATTAATTAAACACATTTTTTCTACATCAATCTTCACACAATACCCCATAATGACAAGGCGAAAAGAGGTTTCGACATTTTTGCAAATGTATTAAAAAACAAAAACTAAAAAACATTTACATAAGTATTCAGATCCCTTGCAATGAGACTTGAATTTGAGCGCAGGTGCATCCTGTTTCCATTGGTCATCATTGAGATGTTTCTGCAACTTGATTGGAATCCACCTGTGGTAAGTTCAAATGATTGGACATGATTTGGAAAGGCACACACCTGTCTATATAAGGTCCCACAGTTGAAAGTGCATGTCAGAGCAAAAACCAAGCTACGAGATAAAAGGAATTGTCCGTAGAGCTCCGAGACAGGATTGTGTCAAGGCACAGATCAGTGGAAAGGGTACCAAAAAATGTCTGCAACATTGAAGGTCCCCAAGAACACAGTCGTCTCCCTCATTCTTAAATGAAAGAAGTTTGGAACCACCAAGACTCTTCCTAGAGCTGGCTGCCCGGCCAAACTGAACAATCAGGGGAGAAGGGCTTTGGTCAGGGAGGTGACCACGAACCCGATGGTCACTCTGACAGATCTCCACAGTTCGTCTGTGGAAAATGGGAGAACCTTCCAGATGGACAACCATCTCTGCAACACTCCACCAATCAGGCCTTTATGGTAGAGTGGCCAGACGGAAGCAACTCCTCAGTAAAAGGCACATGACAGCCAGCTTGGGTTTGCCAAAAAGCACCTAAACGACTCTCAGACCATGAGAAATAAGATTATCTGGTCTGATGAAACCAAGATTGAATTCTTTGGCCTGAATGCCAAGTGTCACGTCTGGAGGAAACCTGGCACCATCCCTACGGTGAAGCATGGTGGTGGCAGCATCATGTGGTGGGGATGTTTTTCAGTTGCAGGGACTGGGAGACTAGTCAGGATTGAGGGAAAGATGAACGGAACAAAGTACAGAGAGATCCTTGATAAAAACTTGCTCCAGAGCGCTCAGGACCTCAGAATGTGGTGGAGGTTCACCTTCCAACAGAACAACAACCCTCAGCACACAGCCAAGACAATGCAGAAGTGGTTTCGGGACAAGTCTCAGAATGTCCTGATCGAACATCTCTGGAGAGACCTGAAAATAGCTGTGCAGTGACGCTGCCCATCCAGACTGACAGAGCTTGAGAGGATCTGCAGAGAAGATTGGGAGAAACTCCCCAAATACATACCTAAGAAGACTCGAGGTTGTAATTGCTGCCAAAGTTGTTTCAACAAAGTACTGAGTTAAGGGTCTGAATACTTATGTAAATGTTATATTTCAGTTTTTTTATTTGTAATAAATTAGCTAACATTTCTAAAAACCTGTTTTTGCTTTGTCATTGTGGGGTATTGTGTTTAGATTGATGAGGGAAAAAAACTATGTAATACATTTTAGAATAAGTCTGTAACATAACAAAATGTGGAAAAAGTCAAGTGGTCGGAATACTTTCTGAATGCACTGTATATGAGCTTTAGCTAAGTGGGCTAAGACAGTCTTGTGGCATGCAAGAGACCCGGTTAAAACCCAGTCAGTCACAAGAGCAGGTTTAAATCTGGACTGGAAAACTATCCTTAGAAGGGCTATGACAGGACTTTTCAACTACGTAATATTCTTATGGGGGCCCAACATTTTTTTTTGTCACACTTCCTTCTAACTTGTCCTGCGCGTCCTGTGAGCATAATAGATAGTAAATTATAGTTTGTAAACTTCATACACAAACAATGAATGCTATATCTACCATATTGAAACTGATTATATACATATTGAATTTAAATATTACATTGAAATTGAATTTTAAAACTGAATGCAATATTAATTCAATTTAGTTTCAAATCATGAAATACAAGTTACGTTTATGAATTCAATCATTTAATTTGTGCATTACAAATAAAAAAATACTGAACTCATATTCAATATTTAAATAAACATGTCAAATGCACTGAAATTGCTCCATAAGCCACCCACTCAATTAAGAAATAAGTGCAGCACTTTTGTTTGGATATGCAAGTCACAGCGTGAGCTTCCACCATGAACCTCAAATAAAACCCCTTAAAATGAATACATTGAAGTTATTTAATTAAATGCTATTTAAGATACAGAATGTTGTAACTAAGTTGTCCTAATAGCATAACGCCAATGTCTAACCCAGTCTCCCTTTAAAATGAATATGCATAATTTAAATTACATACTGTAAAAAGTAATGTTAGAATCCAACCAGGTATTTAGTGACATGTTAGCACATTTCTTTTGCCACAGTATTTGAACATTGACATCTATTTAGCAATTAATTGTAAAGGAGTTACAGTAGTATAGTACAGTTTGAGATGTCGGACAGAGCCTGTCCTGGTCTATGCCATGCTCTACAGTAGCATGACATACTACTGACATGCTGGTATGATACTGGTATGCCAAAATAAATAAGAAAATAGCTGCCACTTAGTAGACAATTTTATCCACTGCTATGCTGCTAAAATCAGAAACGGTCTAGCCGCAGGGCAGTTTGGGAAAATGCCAGATAGGCTGGACCATCTTAAGGGGATACTTTGGGATTTTGTCAATGAGTACATTTATCTACTTTCCCCAGAGTCAGATGAACTTCTGGATATCATTTTCACGTCTCTGTGTCTAGTAGGAAGGAAGTTTGAAGTAGTTTCGCGAGCCAATGCTAACTAGCATTAGCACAATGGCTGGAAGTCTATAGGTATCTGCTAGCGCTAATTAGCAATTTCCTTCAAACCAGACGCAGAGACATAAAATTGGTATCCACGAGTTCATCTGACTCTGGGGAAGTAGATAAAGGGCCTCATTGCCAAAATCCCGTTGTATCCCTTTAACTGGGGGTTTTGCAGAATTATCATTATTTGGCTAATTAGAAATGTCCAAGCGGATTTCTGGTCTCATCCGTTCATGCATATAATGTAATAATATATGCCACTTCAGGCAATTTGATCCAAAATGACTCACAGTACAGTGAATGAGTAGCGGACTGCATTTTGTCCTGCCCCAAGCAGGACAAGAACTAGCAACCTTCTGCACAATAACAGACACAGCTCAAAGGCAACTGATAGAGCAAGAGCCTAGTTTGTCAGTGACAGTTGGCTGAGGGAATGAAGGATGTCACTGATGTACTTCAGATTTTCACATCCAAAACAAATGCACAACCTACATTTCTGGTGCTCTATGTATAGCATTGCCATACATTATGTATTGTAGATATGTAGTGATGTAACAATGTACTGTTTTATCTTCTGTTTTATGTGTAATGTAAATGCCTTAATGTGCCTTGGCAGCAGCTAATGGGGATCCCTAATAAACACAAATACAAAAATTCCCTGAGGGAATTTAACTCATGACCTTGGCATTGCTGACCCCATGCTCTTACCAATTTCGCCAAACAGACCACATTATACTGTTATGATACTAGCGCTGTAATTTAATAATACATGCCTCTTAGCAGACACTATTATTCAAAGCAACTAACGGTACTGTGAGTGCATAGCATACATTTCTAGTATGTGTATGTGAATCCTGCAGGAGCTGACCCGATGTTCTTACCAACTGAGCCAGCAGAGCCAAAGGAATGTACAGTGCAGTGAATGCGTAACCTACATTTCTAGTATGTGATCCCTACAGGAGCTGACCCCATGACATTGGCATTGCTAGCGCCACACCTCTTAGTAAATGAGCCACACATGACCACAAAGGCTACTGTTTGTATTCCCTATGGAGTGCATTACTTTTGACCAGAGCCTTTTCGGTCCTGGTCAAAATTAGTGCACTAAATAGGGAATAGAGTGCCATGGATTTAGGATGCAACACTGTACTGCCTTGATATCATACTGTACTTCAATAATATAATGCACAATGTTTCCCCTAATCACAAATCTGGGATTGCCCCAGTGGAGGGTGTTGAGGTGAGAACGGCTCATAGTAATGGCTGGAATGGAGTCAATGGAATGGTATCAACCACATGGAAACCACATGTTTGATACCATTCCATTGACTTCATTCAAGCCATTATTATTTCATTTCTATCAATATTTAAAAAAAAATTGTTGTTGAAATCGTCCGCTTTGAAATTAGAATATTTTGTGTAGATTGTTGACAAAAAATTACATTTAATCTCACTTTCTAACAATAAAATGTGAATAAATCCAAGGGGTATGAATACTTTTGCAAGGCACTGTCGTTTCAGTGCCATTAATGAGTTTTTGAAGTACTTTCTGAATTAATGTTCAGAAGAATGCAGAGAAAGTTGACAATAATGTTTATTGCACAGCTGAGGAACATGCTAGCTGAGAGTATAATTTTTCATATATCAGTCCTGTGTAGCTCAGATGGTAGAGCATGGCACTTACATTGACAGGGATGTGGGTTTGATTCCCACGAGGGACCAGTATATGAAAAAAGTATGCACTCACTACTGTAAATTGCTCTGGACAAGAGTGTCTGCTAAATGATAAAACAACTATAATTAATCCCAAGAAATTATACTTAAGTATACTTTCAAAAATACATTTGCATATTCCCCAGCATCCTTTTCTGCAGTTTACATTTTGATTTATAATATGGTATTGTTCCTCATATTTAGCTTATTAAAATGTTTTGATGCCCATTTTCAAACTGAATAATGTTGTACTTTTAATTACATGTTACATATTACACATATCATTGAAATGTTCATTTATTACCATAATGTAAACAGTTCTCAAAAGTGTTACTTGTAAATTGCTGCTTTAGCCTCAACTGCTTTGTTAACACTGGCTGAGAAGATGCCTTATTCAATCAAAGTAACCTGTACATGAGTAATTACAACAGCTAATGTGCTTAATGGGAGGAGGTGCGGGCACTCGGAGTGTGGTGTCAGGAAAACAACCTCTCACTCAACGTCAACAAATCAACAAAACAAAGGAGATGATTGTGGACTTCAGCAAACAGCAGAGGGAGCACCCCCCTATCCACATCGAAGGGACAGTAGTGGCGGAAGGTGGAACGTTTTAAGTTCCTCGGCGTACACATCACAGACAAACTGAAATGGTCCACCCACACAGACAGTGTGGTGAAGAAGGAGCAACAGCGCCTCTTCAACCTCAGGAGGCTGAAGAAATGTGTCTTGTCACCTAAAACCCTGACAAACTTTTACAGATGCACAATTGAGAGCATCCTGTCGGGCTCCGCCTGGTATGGCAACTGCACCGCCCTCAACCGCAAGGCTCACCAGATGGGCAAACTACCTGGCCTCCAGGACACCTACAGCACCCAATGTCACAGGAAGGCCAAAAATATCATCAAGGACAACGACCACCTGAGCCACTGTCTGTTCACCGCGCTACCATCCAGAAGGTGAGGTCAGTACAGGTGCATCTAAGCTGGGACCGAGAGACTGAAAAACAGCTTATATCTCAAGGCCATCAGACTGTTAAACAACAATCACTAACTCAGAGAGGCTGCTGCCTACATGGAGACTCACTAGTCACTTTAAACAATGCCACTTTAATAATGTTTACATATCTTACATTACTCATCTCATATGTATATACTGCATCTTATACCATCTATTACATCTTGCCTATGACGCTCGGCCATCGCTCATCCATATATTTATATGTACATATTCTTATTCCATCCCTTTAGATTTGTGTGTATTAGGTAGTTGTTGGGGAATTGTTAGATTACTTGTTAGATGTTACCGCACTGTCGGAATTAGAAGCACAAGTATTTCACGAGACTCGCATTAACATCTGCTAACCATGTGTATGTGACCAATAAAATTGTATTGATTTGACTGATGAGTAGAAGTGTATTTGTAAAATGACAAATACAGTATACACTTTTTATTGTAAAGAAAATACAAGAATTCAAATACCGTTTTAGTATATTGCTAATTTATGAGAAATATACATAAAATGTACTTAAGGTGTATTCAAAGTATATTTGTTTTGCTCTTTATCTAATATACTAAGAATATACTTAAGTACACAAAAAAGTGTCCCAATTTAGATATTTTTTAATGCATTTAATTTACTTAAATACTAATAAAAAACAAATAAAATATATATCAAATGAGTTAAATTTATTTAACATTGTTCCAATTTAGATATTTTTAAATATCAAATATGCAAATTAAGTATGATTAAAGTATGTATATTTTTTAAATCCTCTTGGGTCCCCTCAGCAGCCTCCCTAATCCTAATTTAACGTTGTCACGTTCCTGACCTATTGTTCCTTTTTCTTTTATTTATTTAGTTGGTCAGGGCGTGAGTTGGGGTGGGTTGTTTTTGTGTGTTTTTTGTATTGTCTAGGGCACAGGTGTCAAACTCATTCCACGGAGGGCCGAGTGTCTGCGGGTTTTCGCTCCTCCCTTGTACTTGATTGATGAATTAACATCACTAATTAGTTAGGAACTCCCCACACCTGGTTGTCTAGGGCTTTATTGAAAGGAAAAACCAAAAACCTGCAGACACTCGGCCCTCCGTGGAATGAGTTTGACACCCCTGGTCTAGGGTGTTGTATGGTTTAGGGGGTTAAGTAGAGTAGATGGTTTAGTGTTCAGTGTAGGTGTCTAGGAAAGTCTATGGTTGCCTGAATTGGTTCTCAATTAGAGACAGCTGGTTATTGTTGTCTCTGATTGGGAGCCATATTTAAGGCAGCCATAGGCTTTAGCTGTTGTGGGTAATTGTCTATGTCAGTGTGTAGTGGTCAGTACCATTTCTGTTTATATAGCTTCACGGTCGTCAGTTTGTTGTTTTGTTTCGTTCGTTGCTCTTCTCAAATAAAAGAAGAATGTATTTCTCACACGCTGCGTTTTGGTCCTCTCTACAAAGTCAAGACGATCGTGACAGAATTACCCACCAAACCAGGACCAAGCAGCGTGAAAGGATGGAACAGCGCTTAGTGGAGGAATGGACCCGGGAAAAGGATGAGTGGAGAACAACCTGGGAAGAGATAGACAGGTGGGCGTGCGATCCAGAGAAAGTGCCGGAGCCTGCCTGGGATTCGCTGGAGCAGTGCGAGGAGGGTTACAGGATTATGGAGCTGGAGAAAGGAGCACGAAGGCGCGGTAGGAAGCCCTCGAGGAAACGCCAAAACTTTCTTGGGGAGGGGCTCATGGGGAGTGTGGCGAGTCCAGATAGGAGATCTGCGTCAACTTCCCGTGCTACCCGTGAGGACCCTAAGAAGGAACCTGAGCCAGTCGGGCTGATATTGGAGGTGAGCAATGGGAATGATACAGAGACTGTTAAGGATTTATTGGGGAGGTTGGAGGAGAGTGAAATGAGGGAGCTGCTGTGTTGGTGCGTGAGGCACAAAATCCACCCGACAGAGCGTGTGCGGGAAGTGATGTTACCTGAGTCAGCTCTCCATGCTCGTCCTGAGGTGCGTGCTAACCGTCTGGGAATGACAGTCCCACGAACCAGGCCTCCTGTACGCCTCCCTAGTCCTGCACCTCCTGTAGCAGTTCCACGTGCTAACTCTCCTGTGGCAGCCCCTCGTACCAGTCCTCCAGTTCCGGCACCACGCACCAAGCCTTTTGTGCGTCTCCAGAGTCCAGTACGTCTTGTTTCTCCTCCCCGCACTAGCCCTGAGATGCGTGCCCCCAGCCCGGTACCACCAGTTCCGGCACCACGCACTAGGCCTAATGTGCGTCTCCAGGGTCCAGTATGCCCTGTTCCTCCTCCCCGCACTAGCCCTGAGATGCGTGTCCCCAGCCCGGTACCACCAGTTCCGGCACCACGCACTAGGCCTAATGTGCGTCTCCAGGGTCCAGTATGCCCTGTTCCTCCTCCCCGCACTAGCCCTGAGATGTGTGTCCCCAGCCCGGTACCACCAGTTCCGGCACCACGCACTAGGCCAAATGTGCGTCTCCAGGGTCCAGTATGCACTGTTCCTTCTCCCCGTACTCGCCCTGATGTGCGTGCCCTCAGCCCGGTACCACCAGTGCCGGTACCACGCACCAGGCCTATAGTACGCTTTGAGAGTTCAGTGTGCCCTGTTGTTGTTCCCCGCACTAGCCTGAAGGTGCGTGTCCTTAGCCCGGTACCTCCAGTTCCGGCACCACGCACCAGGCCTACAGTGCGTCTCAGCCGGCCAGAGTCTGCCGTCTGCCCAGCGGCGCCTGAACTGCCCGTCTGCCAAGCGGCGCCTGAACTGCCCGTCTGCCAAGCGGCGCCTGAAATGCCCGTCTGCCCAACGCCGTCTGAACTGTCCGTCTGCCAAGCGCCGCATGAACTGCCCGTCTGTATTGAGCCTTCAAAGCCGCCCGTCTGCCATGAGCCTGCAAAGCCGCCCGTCTGCCATGAGCCTACAGAGCCGTCCAGCCAGGATCCGCCAGAGCCGTCATCCAGCCAGGATCCGCCAGAGCCGTCATCCAGCCAGGATCCGCCAGAGCCGTCATCCAGCCAGGATCCGCCAGAGCCAGCCAGCCAGGATCCACCAGAGCCAGCCAGCCAGGATCCGCCATCCAGCCAGGATCCGTCCCTCAGTCCGGAGCTGCCGTCCCTCAGTCCGGAGCTGCCCCTTATCCTGGTGCTGCCCCTTATCCTGGTGCTGCCCCTTATCCTGGTGCTGCCCCTTAGTCCGGTGCTGCCCCTTAGTCCGGTTCTGCCCCTTAGTCCGGTGCTGCCCCTTAGTCCGGTGCTGCCCCTTAGTCCGGTGCTGCCCCTTAGTCGGTGCTGCCCCTTAATCCAGTGGGGTTAATGTGGAGGGTGGCCATTTGGAGGAGGCTACGAAAGCGGGTAGTGACTATGGTGGGGTGGGGACCACGACCAGTGCCAGAGCCGCCACCGTGGACAGACGCCCACCCAGACCCTCCCCTAGACTTTATGCTGGTGCGCCCGGAGTTCGCACCTTAAGGGGGGGGTTATGTCACGTTCCTGACCTATTGTTCCTTTTTCTTTTATTTATTTAGTTGGTCAGGGCGTGAGTTGGGGTGGGTTGTTTTTGTGTGTTTTTTGTATTGTCTAGGGTGTTGTATGGTTTAGGGGGTTAAGTAGAGTAGATGGTTTAGTGTTCAGTGTAGGTGTCTAGGAAAGTCTATGGTTGCCTGAATTGGTTCTCAATTAGAGACAGCTGGTTATTGTTGTCTCTGATTGGGAGCCATATTTAAGGCAGCCATAGGCTTTAGCTGTTGTGGGTAATTGTCTATGTCAGTGTGTAGTGGTCAGTACCATTTCTGTTTATATAGCTTCACGGTCGTCAGTTTGTTGTTTTGTTTCGTTCGTTGCTCTTCTCAAATAAAAGAAGAATGTATTTCTCACACGCTGCGTTTTGGTCCTCTCTACAAAGTCAAGACGATCGTGACAAACGTCCTGTCCAGGAGGTGTACTTCCATGCGCTGCCTTGTGCAACAGAAACAGGAGATACCCAATGCCCTATGGCCTGTCACCCATTATGGCTCAAACAATGCTTACTTATCAGCAATCCTAACCATTAGAAAGATGAAAACTCTGACCCTTTATTTAACTATGACATACTCGTGAGAATATAATACCACCATGCTTGGGAGACATTGAATACACCTACATTATTCATTGGTTCACAGTAAAATCGCAAAAGTTAATTAAACTCCTATGAAGTCATATTCAACAACTATTTGGGGGTTTATACGGTCCCACCCCCATTTTGTGTTAAAACTACTCTGGTCGTGTTGATATTTTTGGAGTTAAAACAACACTAAATGGAGTAAATATCCAACTCTCAAAAGATTCAATTGAACTCCAACTGCCATTCAAACACTTTCTGTCCTGTCAGTGTAATGTTTTTCTATGTCAGTTTACTTCCTTTGAGTTATAAGGGTGTAAAGTGTTATTTGCATTTTTTTATGTGTCACATTATAGAGGCTTGTAATGTGATATCCAATCCCTGTTGGAATCCAACTAGTGGGAGGATATCCAGCAACTTTACATCACCCATGACTTGCTTTCAGAATGCCTGTCAAAGTAGGGAGGAAATTACAGTTGCTGGAGACTACGTACATCAGGGTTCTCCAGCCCTGTTCCTTGAGAGCTATCGTTCTGTAGGTTTTTATTTTTGCTCCAACACTAATCTAGCACACCTGATTCTAATAATTAGCTGGCTGATAAACTGAATCAGGTTAGTGGCAACTTGGATTGGATTGAAACCTACAGGAGAGTAGCTCTCCAGGAGCAGGGTTGTACAGCCCTGATGTACAGCATGTAAACTTCAACAACCATCTCAGTAACGGTTGCAATTAATATAACCACTAACAGATTGGATTAGTTAAGAACATTTTTTATTATCTTTGTGTCACATAAGATCAAAAACAATCGAATCAAATAATTATAAGAATCAAACTTCAACAGTACATGCTGGGAAATATGACAGTTAGGCCCATCCCACCTCTGTGGATACTCCATAGATTAATGAGTTAAAAGTACTCCGTTACAATTAACTCCAGTTATCAACACTAACTCCAGGGAGTGTATCAGTCTGTTGAGGATAAAAAGAACTCCAGGAGCGTCAATTTAACCCTAAAAACTTAACCTCTCGTTGATTTACTGTGTTTGTTCATTAACTCACTCACTCACTCACTCACTCACTCACTCACTCACTCACTCACTCACTCACTCATCAATACAAACCTTGCTGTACCTCTTCTTTTCTGTCAGAGCCATAGACATAGATAGACATGACATTATTGCATTTGTGAGAACATGGGCAATGCCAGAGTGGAAGACCAACAGCACAGACAACCGGTAAAGTACATTTAAATGTCATTGTATTCAACATTCTGGCTTGTAGAGACTATTGCATCTTTTTTACGGTGACTTCTTTCAGAGTGATATCCATGGAGTAAACATTGTAACAGTCTGACGTTTAGACAAGGGAAGAGCCATTGAGGCCATCTCCATTTTGAAGTAGTACATTTTCTTCTTCTGTACTTCTATGAGTTGGCAAACAAACTTAAAAGGGTGCACACTGCAACCTATATTGTGTTGTTTGAACAGGTATAAAGCCAAGGTTTTCGATTTATTGCCACCTGCCGTTATGGAATGTTTCCTCAAGATTACAATACATTTTCTGATTCTTCCTGGTGACCTGGATGGAATTATGTGATCTTTCCTTAACCCATAGCACGTCCCAGACAGTTGACTACTTCAAAATGGTGAAAGTCCTAAATCGCGCTGCCCATGCTAAAATTGACTTTTGGGCGCTAGAGTCTATCTATCTCTGTGGTCAGAGCTCATCTTTAGTCTGGAGTTGGTATCTGCTGCCATCTGCTGGACAGAGTCAGTTAGACTTCTCTGTTGGAGTAGGATAAGGTTGTCATCACTAGGTGGGACTAAAGTGCTTCTCTGAGTTTCCTCTATCATCTATGTTCTCATATGAGCCTCCCCATAGACTGACCAGGTGAATCCAGGTGAAAGCTATGATCCCTTATTGATGTCACTTGTTAAATCCACTTCAATCAGTATAGATCAGTATAGATGTCAGTATAGATCAGTATAGATGTCAGTATAGATCAGTATAGATGTCAGTATAGATCAGTATAGATGTCAGTATAGATCAGTATAGATGTCAGTATAGATCAGTATAGATGTCAGTATAGATCAGTATAGATGTCAGTATAGATCAGTATAGATGTCAGTATAGATCAGTGGTTCCCAAACTTTTTATAGTCCTGTACATCTTCAAACATTCAACCTCCAGCTGCACACCAGGGTCAGCGCACTCTCAAATGTTGTTTTTGTAATCATTGTAAGCCTGCCACACACACACTGTACGATACATTTATTAAATATAAGAATGAGTGTGAGTTTTTGTCACAACCCGGCTCGTGGGAAGTGACAAAGAGCTCTTATAGGACCAGGGCACAAATAATAATATTATAATAATATTCAATAATTTTGCTCTTTATTTAACATCTTATATTTAAAACCTTATTTGTTCATCGAAAAATGTGAATAACTCACCACAGGTTAATGAGGAGGGTGTACTTGAAAGGATGCACATAACTCTGCAATGTTGGGTTGTATTGGAGAGAGCCTCAGTCTTAAATAATGTTCCACACACAGTCTGTGCCTGTATTTAGTTTTCATACTAGTGAGGGCTGAGAATCCACTCTCACATAGGTATGTGGTTGCAAAGGGCATCAGTGTCTTAACATTAACAGCGCAATTTGTCAAGGCAGGATACTCTGAGTGCAGCCCAATCCAGAAATTTGTCAGTGGCTTCTGATTAAACTAAATTTTCACAGAACCGCTTGTTGCAATTTTGATGAGGCTCTCTTGTTCAGATATCGGTAAGTGGACTGGAGGCAGGGCATGAAAGGGATAACGAATCCAGTTGTTTGTGTCATCCGTTTACAATACAGTACCTGCGTAATTGCGCACCCAACTCACTCAGGTGCTTCGCTATATCACATTTGACATTGTCCGTAAAGCTTGAGTTCATTTGCACATACAAAATCATACAATGATGTAAAGACCTGTGTGTTGTCCTTGTTAATGCAGACAGAGAAGAGCTCCAACTTCTTAATCATAGCCTCAATTTTTTCCCGCACATTGAATATAGTTGCGGAGAGTCCCTGTAATCCTAGATTCAGATCATTCAGGAGAGAAAAAACATCACCCAGATAGGCCAGTCGTGTGAGAAACTCGTCATCATGCAAGCGGTCAGACAAGTGAAAATAATGGTCAGTAACGAAAACTTTAAGCTCGTCTCTCAATTTAAAAAAACGTGTCAATACTTTGCCCCTTGATAACCAGCACACTTCTTCTGTATGTTGTAAAAGCGTTACATGGTCGCTGCCCATATCGTTGCATAGTGCAGAAAATACAAAAGATTTCAGAACCCTTGCTTTAACAAAGTTAACCATTTTCACTATAGTGTCCAAAACGTCTTTCAAGCTGTCAGGCATTCCCTTGGCAGCAAGAGCCTGTTAGTGGATGTTGTAGTGTACCCAAGTGGCATCGGGAGCAACTGCTTGCCCGCGCGTTACGACTCCACTATGTCTCCCTGTCACAGCTTTTGCGCCATCAGTGCAGATACCAACACATCTTGACCACCAAAGTCCATTTGATGTCACAAAGCCATCCAGTACTTAAAATATATCCTCTCCTGTTGTCCTGGTTTCCAGTGGTTTGCGGAAGAGGATATCTTCCTTAATTGACCCCCCATAAACGTAATGGACATATACTGAACCAGGAGCTGTGCCAGGCCGCCACGTCTGTTGACTCATCCAGCTGTAAAGCATACAATTCATTGGCATGTAAGCGAACCAGTAATTTTTTTCAAAACATCTCCTGCCATGTCACTGATGCGTCATGAAACAGTGTTGTTTGATGAAGGCATTGTCTGTGTAGTTTTTTTGGCCTATTCCCCCAGCATTGTCCAAGCCATATCTGCGGCAGCAGGAAGAATTAGTATGGTATGCTATGGGACTCCCGATCACAGCCAGTTGTGATACAGCCTGGGATCAAACCCGGGTCTGTAGTGACACCTCTAGCACTGTGATGCAGTGCCTTAGACCACTGTGCCACTCAGGATCCCTACTTGACACAACTGCGGGAAGCATTGGAGTCAACATGGTCCAGCATCCCTGTGTAACGCTTTCAACACCTTGTAGAGTCCATGCCCTGATGAACTGAGGCCCCATATGGGCTCCCCTGAGAAAATCTGTACTCATCTTATCAAACAAGTTAGGAACAAAAAAAATAATATATATTTCAATATGAACATCTCCACATTGACAATCTTCCCTATAGGTCACATTAAAATGCTATCAAAATGCAAACAATTCGGTTAAAAATGTCAAGTTGTCGTTTATATCGGTGGGTGTTCTTATCTCGATCGCCCACTGGAGTTTATAGTTTAACCATTACCCACCTTTTTTTTACCACTTCACTGACATTAATACAGAATTGTAAGTATTATTCTAATAATTAATGTGAATTTGATATGATCATCTATGTGCTCCATTGATGTCTGTTTGTGCCAACCTTGATTAATAATGCCTAGGAATACAAATGTGAACGCTATACAATTTGAGAAAAGTGTTATGTAAAGAATTATTTATTCAATGCATCATTACAACTGATTGATCAGTTGCTGATGCTATGTGTCAGTGTCAATCATTTCTCATATTTCCCCCTTTTCAGGTGTATAACATTACAATTGTATAGCTTTGTAGACTGAGGTGAATGAATCTACAGCAGCCAAGGTGATAATGGCTGAGTGTAACGGAGACGCTGGGAGTCGAGAAGCAGGTGCAGGGGGTGAGTTACGACACGAGAAACGACACGAGAAACGACACGAGAAACGACACGAGAAACGACACGAGAAACGACACGAGAAACGACACAGGCGTAGCATCTGGACATGAAACACATAACCAATACTGTCTGGGGAATGAACCGAAGGGAGTGACAGATATAGGGGAGTCCAGGTGAGTCTCATAATGAGGCACAGGTGCGTGTAACGAGGTTGCTAGGTGTGTTTAATGATGGTTGTCAGAGCCAGTGATTAGTAAACCGGTGACATTGAGCACCGGAGAGGGAGGAGACGTGACACTGAGGTCATTTTTGCGTGTTTTTTCTGTTTTCCAAATAGCATTTGTAAGTATAAGAAATAAGGGGGTCGTAACATCTAAGAATATAATTTAATTATTTATTGGGAACCGCTCGGTCATTGGACATGTCCTTAATAACTTGAACGCTTCTCCAATGTTATTCTCTAAGATGGAACATTACTGATAAAAGAACGACTTACTGTTATTAACTCTATACATGACAGTGAGCTCTGTAGGGCTAGGCTTGAATGTGAGTGCAAGTATGACACGCACATGTCACACCCTGATCTGTTTCACCTGTACTTGTGCTTGTCTCCACCCCCCTCCAGGTGTCGCCCATCTTCCTCACTTATCCCCTGGGTATTTATACCTGTGTTTTCTGACTGTCTGTGCCAGTTTGTCTTGTTTGTCCAGTCAACCAGCCTTTTGTCTCAGCTCCTGCTTTTTCCCCCCCAGTCTTGCTTTTCCTCGCTCTCCTGGTTTTGACCGTTGCCTGTCCTGACTATCAGCCCGCCTGCCTGACCACTCTGCCTGAGCCTTCCTGCCGTCCTGTGCTTTGGCCACTACTCTGGATTACCGACCTCTGCCTGACCTGAGCCTTCCTGCCGTCCTGTGCCTTGGCCACTACTCTGGATTATCGACCTCTGCCTGACCTGAGCCTTCCTGCCGTCCTGTGCCTTGGCCACTACTCTGGATTATCGACCTCTGCCTGACCTGAGCCTTCCTGCCGTCCTGTGCCTTGGCCACTACTCTGGATTATCGACCTCTGCCTGACCTGAGCCTTCCTGCCGTCCTGTGCCTTGGCCACTACTCTGGATTATCGACCTCTGCCTGACCTGAGCCTTCCTGCCGTCCTGTGCCTTGGCCACTACTCTGGATTATCGACCCCTGCCTGCCTTGACCCGTCGTTTGCCTGCACCCGTTTCAGTAATAAACATTGTTACTTCAACAGTCTGCATTTGGGTCTCACCTGAAACGTGATAGCACAGGCACGTCTAAAGTGGTTCCCTAAATGTTTTGGGGTACTGTAGTCACCTACCCCCAATTTATTTTATCTCGCTAGTAAATGTAGTTAGTGTTAGTCAGAATGTAATGATTTATGTACTCTGTTCTGTTTAAACCAATGATAGTGTATGGAAGCTTGTGTTGAAACATTGAAAAATGTGTCTTTACTCAGTTTTAATTTGTTTTTTACTCTGTGTGGGTAAAAACTCTCCTATTAGTATGGGCTTACTGTAGGCTACGGAGTTCGAGTTTATAGTACCACCCTGATCATTATTAAATACTGAGTCACTCTGTGGTCACTAAGTGTGAGCGTGTGTGTCTGTGGATGAGGCTCTGTGTGTCTGGACAGTTGTGTTTTCAGGTCTTTTTTATGTCCCTCACCAACTTTAAACATCAACTATCTGAGCAGCTACCTCATCCCCATACTGTTTTTATTTTATTTACTTTTCTGCTCTTTTGCACACCAGTATCTCTACTTGCACATCATCATCTGCTCATTTATCACTCGTGTTAATCTGCTAAATTGTAATTATTCGCTCCTATGGCCTATTTATTGCCTACCTCCTCATGCCTTTTGCACACACTGTATATAGACTTTCTTTTTTCTACTGTGTTATTGGCTTGTTTATTGTTTATGCCATGTGTAACTCTGTCTGTGTCACACTGCTTTGCGTTATCTTGGCCAGGTCACAGTTGCAAATGAGAACTTGTTCTCAACTAGCTTACCTGGTTAAATAAAAATATATATTTAAGTGTTCAGTGAGGGACCCCACCTATATCTGTGTTCCAGAGAAAGGCTTTGAGATGAGAACTAGCATTTAGTGTACTCATTGAGGATCTCCTCTCTGGCCTCTCACTCTCACTGACTCAACCTGACATAGAGCACTGAGAGAATAGACACAAATTCCAAGGGACAAAATAACACAGAACAGTAGAGCATGGATACATACACACAAAATTCCTCTGAGCCGTGTCTCACACGCATGCGCACATACACACACTTTTGTATTGCTATCCTTGTGGGGACCAAATAATTGATTCCCATCCCAAATCCTAGTTACCTAATCCCTTAACCTAACCATAACCCTAAGCCTAACCTTAACTCCAAACCCCTAACCCTAAATCTATACCTAACTCCTAAACCTAAGCCCTCTCCATTTCCAAATGCAGTACAGTAAGACTCCCTTCGTTTCCAGACTGTTCTAAACTATGAAACATTCCTCAAATGGATTGATTATAACTCAGTAATCCTCAAACAGCCATTAACATGAAAGTCTAAAGAAAAGGGAATTAGGGAAAGTCTGTCCAACAACCATTTTCCTTTTGTAATAAACAGAAAAGGACTCATCTTACTAAGTAGGGAGACTCAGCTATGGTTCTGTGGTTAGAACAGAGGGACATTCACCAAGGTCCATGTACTGTAGACTCCCTGGCCACATCAGAGTGTGTGTTTGTCTGTGTCTACATGTTGTCTTCTAGTGGTTTTGACTTGTGCCCAACACCTTCCTTCATCCAGTCTAATAGGTAATACGATTAGTGGTTTTAGAGCTCTCTCTTTCTCTCTCTCTCTCTCTCTTTCTCTCTCGCTCTCTCTCCCTTTCTTTCTCTCTTTCCTTCTCTCTCTCTCTCTCTCTCTCTTTCTCTCTCTCTCTCCCTTTTTTTCTCTTTTTCCCCCTCTCTCTCTCTCTCTCTTTCTCTCTCTCTCGCTCTCCCTTTTTTTCTCTTTTTCCCCCTCTCTCTCTCTCTCTCTTTCTCTCTCTCTCTCCCTTTCTTTCTCTCTTTCTCTCTCTCTCGCTCTCTCTCCCTTTCTCTCTTTCTCTCTCTTTCCCTCTCTCTCTCTTTCCCTCTCTCTCTCTCTCTCTTTCTCTTCATTCTTTCTCTATATCTTTCTCTCTCTCTTTATTTCTTTCTTTCTCTCTCCCTGTATGCTTTTGCATATGTGCGCATGTGTGTGTGTCAAGCTGAGTGCTTCAGCAGTCAGCTTGGTAAAGCCATCAAATGTGATTACCTGTGTGAGTGCTAAGAATGTTTTGCTGCTAATTCAATAGCCATCATTTCCTCTCAGTCACAATGAGTTTAGCTAAGAGATGATTGACATCCTGGCTGAGATGGGTCTCTTTGAAGTGGGTGTGTGCACATGCATGTGTGCGTGCCTTTGCCTGCGTGCATAAGCGTGCGTGTGTGCGTGCGTGTGTGTTTAGTGCTGTGAGTTATATCTTTCAGGTGAACATGTATCTGGGGAAAAGATTTGGATCATACTGTACACTCCCTGTACACAGATTAAGTGGTGTGTGTGTGTGTGTGTGTGTGTGTGTGTGTGTGTGTGTGTGTGTGTGTGTGTGTGTGTGTGTGTGTGTGTGTGTGTGTGTGTGTGTGTGTGTGTGTGTGTGTGTGTGTGTGTGGAAAAAGGTCTGGAGGAGACCATACATTCCATGTCCTGTACCTTGATCATGTCAGGAGAGACTGTCTACATCCCAAATGGCACCCTATTCCCTTTATAGTTCACTACTTTTGATTAAGGCCTATATGGCTCTGGTTAAAAGTATTACACTACATGGGGAATAAGGTGCCATTTGGGACGCAAGCTCAGAAAGATGATGTTTTCTTAACTGCACCCAAAAATGTATCAACCAAATAACCAGTGACCACATTCACATTTCTCTGGTTTCGTGCATTTAATGTACTGTATCTTTTTCTCTTGTCCTCTATGTCTATTTGGATGTAGTTAAATAGTCTAAAGTGGCTTCCTCTCATTGCCTCATTTCCTTCATCTGCACAAATATGAAATAACTGAGGAATTACAATTATTCATGCATGTTGCTTTCACCTATCCAGTGCAGATAATGGGGAAGATATCACTTCAGATTTTCCAGTACAGTATGCTATCTCTTCAGCCAAGGGAAGGTGGCATGGTTCGCGTTTTAAAAACTTTCTCTCCAATACGAGTGATTTCCTCTGAATCCACAGTTTCCGTCACTCATCTGTAGAATGTTTTTGTATTTCCCCTGCATGCTTGTGTTCAGTTTGTTGAGTTTCCCAAATATGTCTGTTACATAGGCAAGGAGACACATTTTCTTTAAATTACACAGAAAGTCAACCAAGTCAGTTTTTTTTACATCCATTGTGAATGACAACAGTTCTTCTCTCAATGCAAAAGATCTTTCCAACACTCTCCCTTGATAACTAGCAAGTCTCAGTGTGAAATAGAACATTGTCATGCTCTGATGCCATATCCCCAACAAAGTTGTGCGAACAGGCTTGTGTGCAGTGGATGTGCTTAGCTCTTTTGCCGGCAGTTGCTCTCGGTGTATCATACAATGGGCATCTAGGCCCTCACAGCTAACGTCCATTTGGAGAGCATTAGCTGGGGAGTTTTTGAGTTATTCAGTCAGAGTTTCCTCTTGATTGCAAGCAATAGCATACCTTCTTTGTTTAACAGTGTTATCTGACAAAGGTATTGATGTGAGTTTCTGTGTCTCTGCCTTCCCACACATTGTTTTCACCATATCAATTGTGGCCGGTAATATCAAAGTCTCTGCAATAGGGTGTAGTTTCATAGCGTAGTGGGCCTAGCCACACTCTAAGAATTAGGGGTTCAACAAGGGTTCTTCTTTGAACCTTACGGCTCTTAGCACAAAAAAATTGCCCACAAAAGGTTCTTCCAATAACCCCATACGAGGTAGGGTTCATTGAGGAACCTCCTTAGTTGGTGCGGGTTCTTGCAGGAACCTAACTTCCCAACTGAAACATTTGGACTTGAATTTGAAAGGACAACAGGTGCAGGCACTTAACGTAAACATGTAAAGATCTCCTCAATTTAAGGTAAGGTTTAAATTTATATGGTTTTGTGTTGATACCATCTATCTTTTCATATTTGTGCAAATATTTCTAAAACAGAAAATGGACACAATTCAATGGATATCAATCAACAAAGAGGTAAGACTATGTACTGTAGGCTATAAGAGTATGTTGAAGGCTAGCTGTATTGGGTGCAGATTACTGTACTTTTATTAATACAAATAATAGAGGGGGGTAGTTCAAAAATGAACCCCAAAAGGTTCTTCAACAGAACTTATAGGGGTTCCCCCACAGTTTCAATTTGAAGAACCCCTAAATAATACTCCAGGAACCTTTTATTTTTAGAGTGCATTCACTGTTGGAATGATTCAAGTGCAACGGTCAAGTGCCACCTATTCCCATGATATAAAGGCGCTCTCTGGTTGAATTTTATATATTTTTTCAGGATTTGGAAATTTTCCAGCAACATCCTTCTCAGGTGACCCCACATGGGGTCGTGACCCCTAGTTTGGAAACCACGGTCTTAGAGTCAATATTTGTTGTGTATTTTATTGTTTTACGGACAATGATAGTCAGAATATAAAGGGCCAGACAGATACAGAGAGAGACAGTGAGGAATGGCCGAGGCGGGATTTGAAACCCTGTGGTCAGCGTGTGGTCCAGAGTTGGCAATGCTACCACTAGACCAGACAATGTTTTTTTATGTGTTAATCAAGATTTCTGAGAGCTCAAGTTACTGTGAGGTCAAGTTCATGTGTACGAAAACGTGGTTTTCGGACATGTGTGAACACAGGTGTGAATAAATCACATGAGAATTTGTGTTCTGTTTTGTTTAAATGTTTATGAGTCAGACAAATATAATTGGTTGTTTACATTTACTTTGTTTACAAATATTTTGGGTTCTAATGAGGTACGTCAGTTGAACTGAGCTCCTGAGGCATTTATACATTATATTTTTCAAGAATCAATGGGTTCATATCATGAAGGTCCAAAAACTGATGCAGCAACTAACAGGCAGTGACTTTCATACATCAGAACTATGTCACCATTTGATTGCGATACATTAAGCAAAACGATTTACTCTGTACACTCTTCAGCGAATGCTCCGCAAAAACATTCACTTGTCCCGCATTTGGGCTTTTTAGATGTGGTTACCTTAATTCCACCACTGCAACATGTTATGGCCATCTTTTCACATGTGTGGAGACGAACATAATTTCAGTCCCCACATATGAATCTGCAGTCTTCAATTTTCACGTGGAGTTTTCTACATGTGAAACTTCAAATTAGATTGTTCTTCACATGTGAACTTGGAAGTTTTTCACATATGAAACGGCAAATGTGATTTTCACATGTGAATGTTTTTCGTGTGAAACTGCAGATTTCTCATGTGAAACTGACAATTTTACATGTTTTTTTTGTAAGGGTGACCACTAGTCCCTCTCTGCAGCATGTGGTAAGGGAATGGTAGTGTATAGCCTGGATATTCAATATGCTCTCCTCATATTTGTTTGTGTATCACTTATGTGGCTTTTGGATGATTAGACATTCTCTGGATGCATAGAGAGACACGTGTCATCAACAGGGGACGGGGTGGTGCGTAGATTGTAGATTTATGGGGTGCAAGGACTGACACTACACTTGGTCATTCTGTTAGCATGCAGGCAGTGTTAGTTACGTCACTGCTCTACGATAGTCAAGTCCCTCTGCAGGCACACTGAACATTAGCCAAACTATCCCTGTCTCTCTGTGAACTGGTCCAAACTATCTATCTCTCGTTCTCGTTCTCGGTCTCTCTCTCTCTCTCTCTCTCTCTCTCTCTCGCTCTCTCACTCTCACTCTCTCACTCTCGCTCTCTCTCACACACAAAAAACACACACGCACACATAAATTAATCAAATGTATTTACAACGCCCTTATTACAACAGCAGTTATCAGCAAAGTGTTTAAACAGAAACCCAGCCTAAAAAAACAAAGACCCCAAAGAGCAAGCAATGCAGATGTAGAAGCAAGATATTCAAATGTTCATAGATGACCAGCAGGGTCAAATATTTAATCACAGTGGTAAATGTCAGTTGACTTTTCATAGCCGAGAATTCATAGGTCGAGATAGCAGGTACGGGAGAGAGAGGGTTAAAACAGCAGGTCCGGGACAAGGTAGCAGGTCCGGTGAACAGGTCAGGGTTCCATAACAGCAGAAATTACCAGGTGGACTGGGGACGGGGACAGCCATGGTCCTAGGGCTCAGGTCTTCCTCCTCCTCCTCGAGAGTGGGAGAGTGGGGGGGTTGGGGGGGTTGGAGGACACTGTGGCCCCGTCCAAAGTTACCCCAGGACAGGGCCAACCAGCAGAATATTACCCCACCCACTTTGCCATAGCACAGCCACCACACCACCAAAGGGATATCAACAGACCACTAACTTACTTCCCTGAGACAAGGCTGAGTATAGCCGACGAAGATCTCCCCCACTGCACAAGCTCAAAGGGGCTCAAAACCGGACAGGAGGATCACGTCAGTGACTCAACCCACTCAAGTCGAATATAGCAAAAAAAGCCTGGCATGACGTGATGCACCACTCCTAGGCGTGGCATGGGAGAACGCGAGCAAGCCGGTGTCTCAACCCCCTTAATAGAGTCAGAGGCAGAGAATCTCAGTGGAGAGAGGGGAGCCGGGAAGACAGAGACAGCAAGGGTTGTTTGTCACTCCAGCGCTATGCTGTTCACCTTCGCACCCCTGGGCCAGACTACACTCAATTATAGGACCTACTGAAGAGATGAGTCTTCAGTAAAGACTTAAAGGCTAAGACTTAGTCTGCGTCTCTCACATGAATCGGCAGATCATTCCATAAAAATGTAGCTCTATATGAGAAAGCCCTGCCTCCAGCTGTTTGGTTAGAAATTCTAGGAACAAGAGGCCTGCATCTTGTGACCATAGCGCACGTGTAGGTATGTACGGCAGCACCAAATCGGAGAGATGGGTAGGAGTAAGTCAATGTAATGCTTTGTACGTTAACAGCAAAACCTTAAAATCAGCCCTAATAGGAAGCCAGTGTAGGGAGGCTAGCACTGGAGTAATATGATAATTTATTGGGGTTCTAGTCAAGATTCTAGCAGCCGTATTTAGCACAAGTTTATTTAGTGCCTTATCTGGATAGCTGGAGACTAGAACATTACAGTACTCTAATCTTGAGGTGACAAAAGCATGGATTAAATTTTCAGCATAATTTTTTGACAATAATGTCAGATTTTTGCAATGTTACGAAGATGGAAAAAAGCTGCTCTTGAAATATTTTTGATATCTTCGTCAAAAGAGAGATCAGGGTCCAGAGTAATGCTGAAGGTCCTTCACAGTTTTATTTGAGATGACTGTACAACCATCGAGATGCATTGTCAGATCCGACAGCAGATCTCTTTGTTTCTTGGGACCCAGAACTAGCGTCTCTGTTTTGTCCGATTTTTAAAAGTAAAAGATTTACTGCCATCCACTTCCTTATGTCGAAAACACAGGCTTCCACGACAGGCAATTTTGGGGTTTCACCATATTTCATCGAAATGTACAGCTGTGTGTTGTCTGTATAGCAGTGAAAGTTTACATTTAGTTTCTGAATGACATCAACAAGAGGTAGCATATATAGTGAGATCATTAGTGGTCCTAGAATGGAACCTAGATTAACACTGAAACTTACCATTGATTTGTCAGCGGACAAACCATCCACAGAGATAAACTGATCTCTTTCCGACATATAAGATCTAAACCAGGCAAGAACTTGCCCTCTTAGACCAATTAATGTTTCCAATCTCTCCAAAAGAATGTGGTGATCGATGTTGTCGAAAGTAGCACGAGGACAGACGCAGAGCCTTGGTCTGACGCCGTTAAAAGGTAATTTAATGTACCACCTTCACCTTCAGACTATAGTGTTTTGTATACATCATTGCTATTCCGGCAGATTTTTTTTTTGAGAGAGAAATGGGAGATTAGATATAGGCCGATAGTGTGTAAAATGTTCTCTCAAATGTTGTGCAGACATTTTTTACATCCCTGTTAATGGTCCAAGATAATCTAGCCACCTGACAGGTGTGGCATATCAAGAAATTGATTAACTTTTTATGGCTGCAGGGGCAGTATTGAGTAGCTCTGATTAAAGGTGCCCATTTCAAACGGCCTCGTACTCAATTCTTGCTCGTACAATATGCATATTATTATTATTATTGGATAGAAAACACTCTCTAGTTTCTATAACCGTTGGAATTATGTCTCTGAGTGAAACAGAACTCATTCTACAGCACTTTTCCTGACAGGGAGTGAGATTTCAGAAATCTTGGCCCCTGGTCCCAGGTCAGTTTTAAGGTCCCTGTAAATGCTATGAGGATACAAACACTGCCCACACCTTCCTCTAGATGTCAGTAAGAGGTGACAATTTGAATGGAGTCGATTGCGCAATCAGGGCCTGTATAAAAGAGCACAAGGCGGAAGTGGCTTTCTTTTCCTGCTGCGCCTGACGCACGATGGACGTCGGACTGGCTCTCTTTCCAAGCTTTGGTTTAGCCACTTATATATCGCCGGTCATGTTTTTACTCGTTATAGGTGTTAAAAACATCATAAGGTAGTTAATTTAAACCGTTTTATAGCAATTTATATCCGTTTAGTGCGATTTTGAGGCATTTCTTTGTGATGCACTTTGAAGCGCCGGGCACGTTTCCAGTACCGGTCGAACGTTAGTGGCCATTTCGACGGACAAGAGGACATCTTTCGACCAAAAGACGATTAGACCGGAGAAAGGATACATTGCCCAAGATTCTGATGGAAGATCAGCTCATAGTAAGAAATATTTAAGATGATAAATCGTTGTTCTGTAGAAAAATGTTAAACGCATATTCCGCCATTTTTTTTGGTATAGCTTCGCTTGGCGAACCCTGTATTGCACAGTAAGGATAATTTTAGAAATGTAATTCAGCGATTGCATTAAGAACTAATTTGTCTTTCGATAGCTGTCCAACTTATATTTTTTTAGTCAAGTTTATGAATAGTTATTAATTAGACAAGATCACTGTCAAAGATGGCGCCCGACATTTTCAGGCCAGTTTTGCTAATATTCTCATTGTATAACCACGTTTTTTTGTGGCTAAATATGCACATTTTCGAACAAACTCTATATGTATGTTGTAATATGATGTTACAGGAGTGTCATCGGAAGAATTCTGAGAAGGTTAGTGAAAAAATTAATATATTTTGGCGATGATAACGTTATCGCTCTCTTTGGCTTGAATCAATGCTCGGGTAACGTTTGCACATGTGGTATGCTAATATAACGATGTATTGTGTTTTCGCTGTAAAACACTTAGAAAATCTGAAATGTTGTCTGAATTCACAAGATCTGTGTCTTTCCATTGCTATGAGCTGTGTATTTTTAAGAAATGTTTTATGATGAGTAAATTGGTAATACACGTTGCTCTCTGTAGTAATTCTAGTCGCTTTGGTGAGATTTGTGATGGTGGCTGCAATGGCAAACTATGATTTATACCTGAAATATGCACATTTTTCTAACAAAACCTATGCTATACAATAAATATGTTATCAGACTGGCATCTGATGAAGTTTTTTCTTGGTTAGTGGCTATTTATATCTTTATTTGGTCGAATTTGTGATAGCACCTGATGGAGTAAGAAACTGATGGAGTTAGAAAAGTGGTGTCTTTTGCTAACGTGGTTAGCTAATAGATTTACATATTTTGTCTTCCCTGTAAAACATTTTAAAAATCGGACATGTTGGCTTGATTCACAAGATGTGTACCTTTCATATGCTGTATTGGACTTGTTAATGTGTGAAAGTTAAATATTTAAAAAAAATATTTTTTTGAATTTCGCGCCCTGCACTTTGAGCTGGATGTTGTCATAGGTGTACCGACCTCGGGCTTGCAGCCATAAGAAGTTAAACAGCATGATCACAGATGTCATAAGTTTTGAGCGAGCATGCAATTGGCATACTGACTGCAGGAATGGCCACCAGAGATGTTGCCAGAGAATTGAATGTTCATTTCTCTACCATAAGCCGTTTTAGAGAATTTGGCAGTACGTCCAACCTGCGTGGTCTGAGACCAGCCACCCGGACAGCTGATGAAACTGAGGAGTATTTCTGTCTGTAATAAAGCCCTTTTGTGGGGAAAAACGTATTCTGATTGGCTGGCCCTGGCTCCCAAGTGGGTGGGCCTATGCCCTCCCAGGCCCACCCATGGCTGCACCCCTGCCCAGTTATGTGAAATCCATAGATTATGGCCTAATGAATTTATTTAAACTGATTGAATTCCTAGTATGAACTGTAACTCAGTAAAATCATTGAAATTGTTGCATATTTTTGTTCAGTATAGATCCAGGGTATGATTTTGGCAATGCATATGTCCCGAGACTTGTCAAACGAAATCCACTGAGTTGATGATGGCTCTGAAAGCCTTTTGGAGTGGGTCTGTGGGCTTCTCCAAGTGAATATTGAAGTAACCAAAAATGTGAATATTACCTGCCATGATTACGAGGTTTGATAAGAATTCCGGGGACTCAATGAGGAATGCTGTATACGGCTCAGGAGGCCTGTAAACAGTAGCTATAAAAAGTGATTGATGAGGCTGCTTAGATTTCATGACTAGAACCCCAAAAGAAAAAACATAGTCTTTTTTTGTCAATTTAAATTTGCTGTCATAAATGTTGCGCATCCCGCAAAGGCAACACTTCTGCCTTTGTGGGACGCACGGGTCATATGGTTACTAGTGTAACCAGGAGGAGAGGCCTCATTTAGCAAAGTGAATTCATCAGGCTTAAGCCATGTTTCAGTCAGGCCATTCACATCAAGTTTATGATCAGTGATTATTTCATTGACTATGACTGCCTTGGAAGTGAGAGATCTAACATCCTTCAATCTTCAGCAGCCTTGGTCCTGTTTGTGTGTGAGTCCCAGAAAAAGGGCCAATTATCTACACATTCTATCTTTTGGGAGGGGCAGAAGACAGTTTTCAACCAGTGATTGAGTTGTGCGAGTCTGCTGTAGAGCTCATCACTCCCCCTAACTGGGAGGGGGGCCAGAGACAATTACTTGATGCACACACACATGCATGCACACACACACACACACACACACACACACACACACACACACACACACACACACACACACACACACACCTGACTCAGTAATGTCCCAGTCCACTTGCACGGAAGGCCAGAGTATCATCCTCCACCAGACCTAGCCTTCAGGCCCTGAGGTGCAGACATCCAGCGATCCAGCCCAGCTGCTGCTCCCTCTCTGCCCCAGCATGTGTTCTCTGCCCTGGGTCGCAGGGCTGGCTAGTCTCTCCTAAAGCCTGGAGGTCTGGTGGTGTGGTGGGCTCCAGATGTCCTGTTGGATGTTGAAATCTGGAAAGACAGGCCCACCAGCGTGTGTCTGCTCGCGTGTGGCATGGGCCTTTGTGTGTGTCGTTCAGAATGGTGTCTGTCTGCCGTGCAGGACCGCCATCCATCTACCCTGAAGCAGCACATCTGTATGTTTGGAGAGGGATGGGAGAAATTGTCTGAGTGAGAAAGTCTGAGGCAGGGGGAGAGAGGCTGGGGTGGAGGCTATAGGACTAGGAGAGAGACTCGGCTAGGAGAGAGGGTGGAGCAGGGGAGAGAGCTGTTTTGGTTGGAGCTGTAGCTTGCAGGGATGCTCTGGGGTATAGGGTTGGGACTGAATACAACTAAGGAGGCTACACTGATGCTAGAGAGTTGTTTGGCAAAAATAGAAACCATTGATGTGTGCCTTCACTGTCAAGACCTCCAAGCCTAGACCCCCCAGTCTTTACCAAACACTAATACTTCTTGAGTCATCTCTCATCAGTTTCTCAACTGTTAAACCACTACAATTTTTTTTAAATATACTTCTTGTAACAGAGAATATTTTTTCTACAACAAACAGAGTGGTCAAACACGAGTGGTCAAATACAGCCATGAATGATCTCGGCCCAAATTGAACCAAACCTGGATTCAAATACTATTTAAAATACTTGTAGCGTTTGCTCTAGTCTGCCTGGGTTTGCAGTCGTTGTGACTTGGTCCCATGGTGCCAGGCAAGCTCAATCAAGCCCAGATAAAGTATTTGCAAATATTTCAAATAGTGTTTAAACCTACGGCTGGAACCAAAACACTGGGCAATATTCCCTTATATCCCACAACGCAAATTAACTATATCCTTTAAAAACTAGAGAAATGTGTATTCCATTCTATGCACTGTGTGCCATTAATCATGAGATTATATGTGACCTAGTGGAGCCAACTCAAACAGGAATCTAATGAGGAAACCCTAGTAAGATTTAGTGCAGGGTATTATACAGACATAGGCTGTGTCCCTAATGCCTCCCTATTCTCTTCCTAGTGCACTACTTTTGACCAGGGCCCAAAAGTAGTGGACTATGCAAGCATGAAAGCTTAGCTGGGGTGGGGAGGGGGGGTGTAGTCTCAATCTATCTGTGTTGAAAAATGAGGACCAGGGAACAATGAGTGGATGATGTTGTGTCTGCGTGTGTGCGGCATGTGTTTGTGTGCGGCATGTGTGTGTGCGGCGTGTGCCTGTCCATACGCCCTAGTGTATGTGTGTGTGCGTGTGTGCATGCATATGAATGTGTGTGTCCATGCGTGCACAGTGAGCTCCTGTGTGTGTGTGTTTGTGTAAATGTGTGTGTTCAGGCTACTGTACTGAACCACAGACACGGACCACTCACCATACTGTCACTACCTCGCTACTCTGACATTCCTCTGCTCATGTCTCTCACCAGCCTCTTATTGCTGTTTGTCTCCTCTTATCAACTGGCCTGGTTGTCTTATTGCTGTTTGTCTCCTCTTATGAACTGGCCTGGTTGTCTTATTGCTGTCTGTCTCCTCTTATGACCTGGCCTGGTTGTTTTATTGCTGTCTGTCTCCTCTTATGACCTGGCCTGGTTGTCTTATTGCTGTTTGTCTCCTCTTATGAACTTGCCTGGTTGTCTTATTGCTGTCTGTCTCTTCTTATGACCTGGCCTGGTTGTCTTATTGCTGTCTGTCTCTTATGAACTGGCCTGGTTGTCTTATTGCTGTCTGTCTCCTCTTATGAACTGGCCTGGTTGTCTTATTGCTGTTTGTCTCCTCTTATGACCCGGCCTGGTTGTCTTATTGCTGTCTGTCTCCTCTTATGACCTGGCCTGGTTGTCTTATTGCTGTTTGTCTCCTCTTATGACCCGGCCTGGTTGTCTTATTGCTGTCTGTCTCCTCTTATGACCCAGCCTGGTTGTCTTATTGCTGTTTGTCTCCTCTCATGACCTGGCTGGTTGTTTTAGCTTGTGTGGTGTGTGTTTTTCTCGATCACTACTATCTTCCTAAGATCTTTCTGAGAAGTACTCAAATAAAACAAAATGACATTTTATTTGTCACATTTGCCAAATACAACAGATGTAGAATTTACAGTGAAATGCTTACTTACAAGGCCTTTCTCAACAATGCAAAGTTAAAATGTAGCGGTCATCGTTGCATGAAGAAACGGACCAAAGCGCAGCGTGGTAAGTGTTCATGATTTATTCATAAAACTGAACACTGAATAACAAAAAACAACAAAGAGAATGAACGAAACCGAAACAGTTCTGTCTGGTGCAGACACAAAACAGAAAACAACTACCCACAAAACACAGGTGGGAAAAGGCTACCTAAGTATGGTTCTCAATCAGAGACAACGATAGACAGCTGCCTCTGATTGAGAACCACACCCGGCCAAACACACAGAAAGAGAAAACATAGAACACAAAACATTGAATGCCCACCCCAACTCACGCCCTGACCAAACCAAAATAGAGACATAAAAAGGAGCTCTAAGGTCAGGGCGTGACATAAAAAGTAAGAACATTTTGCAAAAACAAAAAAGGATATAGTAACACAATAAAATCACAATAATGAGACTATATACACAAGGCGTACCAGTACCGAGTCAATGTGGGGGGGTATGAGGCAGTTGTGGTAATGGAGGTAATATGTAAATGTTGGTAGAGGTTAAAGTGACTAGGCAATCAGAATAGACAATAAACAGAGTAGCAGGGTATGTGAAGAGTGAAAAAGTGGGTATATGTGTGATTGTGTGTGTGTGTGTGTGTGTGTGTGTGTGTGTGTGTGTGTGTGTGTGTGTGTGTGTGTGTGTGTGTGTGTGTGTGTGTGTGTGTGTGTGTGTGTGTGTGTGTGTCCTGCGTGTTTCCACACATCGGTGTATGTGTATGTGTGTGTGTGTCTGTATGTGTGTGTGTGTCCTATTCGTGTGTCATATGCGTGTCTGTGTGCCTTGTTTAGATGCACTATAATCAGTCATTACCTGACACAGTGTGTTTACAGTGCCTGGGCAGTGGTGGAGGATGCCCTAGGCATCTCCTCTGTGTTTTACTACAGTGACGTAACAGGGATCAGAGAGGCAGACTAAACAACCTGTGTGTGTGGTTGTGTTCTGTGTGCGTGCGCACGTGTGTGTGAGTCAGACTATACAAGGATTGAGCAGACAGACACAGTGAGCGTGATGTTATTGAGCAACAATAATTAGTCATGCTCAGATGTATACAAACAGCAGGAAACACACACTTACCTTCTTACAGCTAAAGCAGGTGGTCCTGGCCCATGATACCATATACAATGCTTTAGTAGAACCCTGTTATTAGTGACCTCAACATTGTGTGTGCATAACAGTACAACGAAAGGCCTTTCATAAACTGTGGTCTACGTCAACCTTATGCTGTGGTTTATTTGATTTCCAGCAGAGAGATTTGTTGACAGACAGACGGGGGGGTTAATGGATGGAAGGATGGATAGAAGGATGGACAGGCAGGCAGGAAGGCGGTCGGACAGATGGATGGACGGACACAGACAGACAGAGACAGTCCTCGGCCCCATGGGACCTGGTGAGTTATCACTCTTCGTATTTACTCAGGTGTGTGAGGTAGCCATAGCATGGCAACCGACCAACAGTGTGTTGGTGTTTGCTTGTTCAGGGACTGACAGTACAGCGGTAGAGGTCCACTACTGTCCCCATGGGAACCTGGTGTAGTCATTACCTGCTCCTTACAACCAGACACACTGACACCTAACTGTGGACGTTTCCTTTGACCCACCTAGCTACTAAACCAAGTTTCCAGATACAAATCCATCTGTAGCTGCCTGTGACCCATTAAGGACTGGCACCAGTGAGTCTTGACCATAGACATCATGGCACCATGACATCACTGACCCTCCAGTATAGGGAAGCATTGATCTGATCTTGTTCAGGTGTTTTACCTGTCCCCTAGCTTGGCTGTTGGTCTGATAAAACACATCGATAATGTTTCTGGCACACAAACTCACAAACGCACGCACGCACGCACGCACGCACGCACACACACACACACACACACACACACACACACACACACACACACACACACACACACACACACACACACACACACACACACACACACACACACACACACACACACACACACACACACACACACACACACACACACACAGCTGTAAGCATTTCACTGTAAGGTCTACACCTGTTGTATTCGGCGCATGTGACGAATAACATTTGATTTGATTTGACGATGAACTCACTCCTGCGCATTCTCCCATTATTAAACGTGATTTATAAAGGACAAAACAACAGCATGCTGTTTTAAATGTCTAAAATTAATCATGCCGTCTTTTTGTTCAGCTTATCTCTGCCTTCTCTGCGTGACTATTTCCCATTTCTTGTTTTGTGTATGGGATGGGGACGAGCTGACATAAAGAGTGATGACTGCTGTATTTCCATGTTTTGACTTTTGGTTTACTAATATTGTTAGAGTCCCCAAACCTTCCCCTCTCTAATTCTTTCTCTTACTCCTTTTAGTGCCCTCGCTCTTTCTCTCATTCTGACTCATGCTGTTTCTGACTGGTGGCAAAGGACTAAGACACTGGAGCCCTTTGCTTTCTGCCACCAAATAAAAAGAGAGAGAGAGAGCGAGAGAGAGGAAATGAGAGTGAGGGAGATAACTTTGTTCCATTTTAAACCAAAGGAGAAACAGGAGAATGATTCAGATTGGAACCTCCACTAAGCCCTACATATGGATCATGCCTCAGTGGACAGAAGTTCACGTTACAGTCACACACACACACACACACACACACACACACACACACACACACACACACACACACACACACACACACACACACACACACACACACACACACACACACACACACACACACACACACACACACACACACACACACACACACACACTCTCTCTCTCTCTCTCTCTCTCTCTATTGCAGGCGGTGTGAAAGGAAGGCCCGGAAAATTATTAAAGACTCCAGCCACCCAAGCCATGGACTGTTTTCTCTGCTTCCGCATGGCAAGCGGTACCGGTGCATCAAGTTGGACACCAACAGGGTCCTGAACAGCTTCCATCCCTACACCATAAGACTTCTAAATAGATAACAAAATGTCTACACGGACTATCTGAGTTGACTCTTGTATTTTATTTTATTTCTGCACTGTCTCTATGCACACTCACAGGACTCTACATACTCATGCACACTGACACTCCAACACACATAGCATGCACACACATTTATACTAACTCTACACACACACACGCACACACACTCACATACAACCTTAACTCACAGTACTGCTTCTCTGTTTATCATATAGCATGAAGCCTAGTCACCTTACCCCTGTACATATCTACCTCTATTACTCCTGTATCCCTGGACATTGTAAATATGGTATTGGATCTGACCCTGTATACAGCTCCCTACTTTCTCCTGTTCTTCATATTTCTATTTCTTGTGTGTTTTGTTCTACCTTTTGGTATTTTTTTGTACTACATTGATATTGATCACTGCATTGTTGTTTTTAGAGCTTGAAACACACACACAAACAGGCTTTAGTGCTCACCTGTAGTATCCAGAAGATGGCAGTCATGCATAGTGTAAAGTATTGTATGTCGACTGGCACCAAACACTGTGTGTGTGAGTCCCAAACTTATTTTTGAGAAGAAATGTGTTTGGATCAGTACTCAAGACCTTATATACTGCTGTTCTCTCTCCTATCTCTCTCTCATTAACAATCACACATATTAGCAAACTTATTTCATTTCAAACTTCACATTTCTCTAGTATAGGCTACTTATCGTAATGAACGAATTCAGCCAAATGCCTGCGATAAGTGACGGGTACGGTCAGCGTCGATCATTTTCCGTATATCGCCCCAGCTCTACTCCCTCATTGTATAAACACACACCCTTACTAAATGGGGTTTCCCCATAGAGGAATCTAAAGAATGAGCATGTGTGCGTGTGCATGTATCATCCTATCATTATGCATGTCTGTCATATGGTGTGTTTGTGCATTTGTGTGTGTTGGTGTCTGTCGGCTTATGTGTGTATAAATGACAGAGAATGAAATCAATAAGCTAGCAGGACTTTGGTATTTTAGTGAATAGAGACCGTGTGAAAGTGTCGCCTGCTAAGCCTGCTAATTATGAGATCTGCTCAGGGGAAATTAGGAGGCAGATTGTTCCAGACACAGAGCTGGGAGTTGGGTCCTCTGGGAGAGAGAGACATGGAAATAATCACACTGGATTACATGATTTATGATGCCTAAACCCTTTCTCTGTCCCGCTCTCTTTCTGTCTTTCTCTGTCTCTCTCTCTCTTTCTCCCACCTCTCTCTCCCCCACCTTTCTCTCTCTTCTTCCATCTCTCTCTTTCTCCCACCACGTCTCTCTTTAACACTCTCTTGCTCTCTTTCTTATTCTCTCTCTCTCTTTCTCCCACCTCTCTCTTTCTTCTTCCCTTTCTCCCCCCACCTCTCTCTCAATTCAATAAAATTCAAAGGGCTTTATTGGCATGGGAAACATATGTTTACATTGCCAATGCAAGTGAAATAGATAATAAACAAAAGTGAAATAATCAATCAAAGATTAACACTCACAAGTTTCAAAGGAATAGACACATTACAAATGTCATATTAAGGCTATGTGTAGTGTTATAATGATGTGCAAATTGTTAAAGTACAAAATGTTAAATAAATTAACATAAATATGGATTGAACTTACAATGGTGTTTTTTCTTCACTGGTTGTCCTTTTCTTGTGGCAACAAGAAAATACAACAGTGTGCTGTGATGGCACACTGTTGTATTTCACCCAATAGAAATGGGAGTTTGGATTTGTTTTGGAATTGTTTGTGGATCTGTGTAATCTGAGGGAAATGTGTGTCTCTAATATGGCCATACATTTGGCAGGAGGTTAGGAAGTGCAGCTCAGTTACCACCTCATTTTGTGGCAAGTGTGCACATAGCCTATTTTCTCTTGACAGCCAGGTCTGCCTACTGCAGTCTCTCTCAATAGCAAGACCATGCTCACTGAGTCTGTACATAGTTAAAGCTTTCCTTCATTTTGCGTCAGTCACAGCGGTCAGTTACTCAGGCCACTGTGTGATCTCTGCTTAAGGCCGAATAGCATTCCAGTTTGCTCTGTTTTTTGGTAAATTCTTTCCAATATTTAAAGTAATTATCTTTTTGTTTTCTCATGATTTGGTTGGGTCTAACTGTCTCTCTCTCTCCCACCTCTCTTCTTCCCTCTTTCCCTTTCTCCCCCCCCCCACCTTTCTCTCTCTCTCTCTCTCTCTCTCTCTCTCTCTCTCTCCCACCTCTCTTCTTCCCTCTTTCCCTTTCTCCCCCCCACCTTTCTCTCTCTCTCTCTCTCTCTCTCTCTCTCTCTCTCTCTCTCTCTCTCTCTCTCTCTCTCTCTCTCTCTCCCACCTCTCTTCTTCCCTCTTTCCCTTTCTCCCCCCCCACCTTTCTCTCTCTCTCTCTCTCTCTCTCTCTCTCTCTCTCTCTCTCTCTCTCTCTCTCTCTCTCTCCCACCTCTCTTCTTCCCTCTTTCCCTTTCTCCCCCCCACCTTTCTCTCTCTCTCTCTCTCTCTCTCTCTCTCTCTCTCTCTCTCTCTCTCTCTCTCTCTCTCTCTCTCTCTCTCTCCATGCTCAGAGCGTGATATGTGCAGCTGGTTACATGCTAAGGTAATGGTGACAGATTGGAGAGGCATTTTCTTGGTTGTCAGTGAAAAGGTTCTTCTCAGATGAAGGGAATCCAGTGGAAGATTAGCACATACAGTGGGAAGAAAAAGTATGTGAACCATTTAGAATTACCTGGATCTCTGCATAAATTGGTCATAAAATGTTATCTGATCTTCATATAAGTCACAACAATAGACACACATATCCTGCTTAAACTAATAACACACAAACAATTATACGTTTTCATGTCTTTATTGAGCACACTGTGTAAACATTCACAGTGCAGGTTGGAAAAAGTATGTGAACCCTTGGATTTAATAACTGGTTGACCCTCCTTTGGCAGCAATAATCTCAACCAAACATTTTCTGTAGTTGTGGATCAGACCTGCACAACGGTCAGGAGGAATTTTGGACCATTCCTCTTTACAAAACTGTTTCAGTTCAGCAATATTCTTGGGATGTCTGGTGTGAACGGCTCTCTTGAGGTCATGCCACAGCATCTCAATCAGGTTGAGGTCAGGACTGACTGGGCCGCTCCAGAAGGCGTATTTTCGTCTGTTCAAGCCACTCTGTTGTTGATTTACTTCTGTCTTTTGGGTCGTTGTCCTGTTGCATTACCCAACTTCTGTAGAGCTTCAATTGGTGGACAGATAGCCTTACATTCTCCTGCAAAATGTCTTGGTAAACTTGGGAATACATTTTTCCGTCGATGATAGCAAGCTGTCCAGGCCCTGAGGCAGCAAAGCAGCCCCAAACCATGATGCTCCCTCCACCATACTTTACAGTGGGGATGAGGTTTTGATGTTGGTGTGCTGTGCTGTGCCTTTTTTCTCCACACATAGTGTTGTGTGTTCCTTACAAACAACACAGTTTTTTATGGGGCAGGGCAGCTCTAACCAAAATCTCCAAACTCGTCTCATTGATTCGACTCCAGGTTAGTTGACCCCTGACTCCAATGAGCTTTTGGAGAAGTCATTAGCCTAGGGGGTCACATACTTTTTCCAACCTACACTGTGAATGTTTAAAGGATGTATTCAATATAGACAAGTAAAATACAATAATTGGTGTGCTATTAGTTTAAGCACATCTATTGTTGTGACTTAGAGAAATGCAGAAATCCAGGTAATTCCAAAGGGTTCACATATTTTTTCTTGCCACTGTACATGTGTGAGAGAGGGGGGGAACAAGAGCAGGTAGGGGGTGGGGGGTGGGGGGGCACAAAGAGAGAAGGAAAGAGAGAGAGAGCGGTACAGAGGAAGAACGAGAAACAGAGACAGAGCAAGGGAGACAGAGCGAGAGCTGGAGAGAGAGGGTCATGGGACAGAGAGACAGAGAAAGAGGAGCTAGGTAGAAACAGACTGAGAGAAAGAGAGATGGGGGAGTCAATTGAGACACAGAGAGAGAATGAGAGAGAAAGAGACACCACAGCTCCAGCCCCTACAGGCCTGGGGGAATCCATTGGAAGTGGCGATGGAAAAAGTCATCTGTGTTTCCAGGAAGTAAGGTTCAGAACACACAGACAGCGCAGACCTCTGACCCCTGATTAACGTAACGTAGCATAGCCGCTAAGTGTCTCCCTTTGACATCACGGTTCCACTGACTGACTGAATGGCTGACTGACCGACTGAGTATGGGACTGAACAAAGGGAATGAGAGTTTCCTCTCATCATGCAGGGTTGCGTTCAGTAGGGAGAAAACTGTGAGGTACAACCTGAACTTGACCAATATGAACACCAATTTCTTTCGTTTTCTGTATAAAAAAACAACAACAATGTGTCTGTGTTGAATTGGGTTATTGAATATTCTCAGTTATTAAAAGTTTGAGTCTGTTGCATGCCTATTGAACATGACCCTAATACAGATGGAACAATCATTTCTAAGTCATTTCTAAGTAAACAAGTGTTTTAATGCTAAGACCAACATGTATCCATTCATGTTGTAGTGGTTAAGCCAACTGTTTTGAGTTAAGTATTTAACTCTGGTGAATATTCTTCCATGCACTGATCTATGTTGTTACACAACAGTATTTCCAATGAAAGACTCCATTAGCCTTGTCAACTGACCAGTGAGTGGCATGTACACTACATGACCAAAAGTATATGGACACCTGCTCGTCTAACTTCTTATTCCAAAACCATGGGCGTTAATATGGAACTGGTCCTCTCTTTGCTGCTATAACAGCCTCCACTCTTCTGGGAAGGCTTTCCACTAGGGGTTGGAACATTGCTGCGGGGACTTCCTTCAATTCAGCCACAAGAGCATTAGTGAGGTCGGGCTCTGATGTTGGACGATTAGGCCTGGCTCGCAGACATCATTTCAATTCATCCCAAAGGTGTTTGATGGGGTTAAGGTCAGGGCTCTGTGCAGGCCAGTCAAGTTCTTCTACACCGATCTCGGCAAACCATTTCTGTATGGACCTCGCTTTGTGCACGGGGGCATTGTTGAAACAGTAAAGCGCCTTCCCCAAAATGTTGCCACAAAGTTAGGAGCACAGAATCATGTTTCCATGCTGTAGTGTTAAGATTTCCCTTCACTGGAACTAAGGGGCCTAGTCTGAACCATGAAAAACAGCCCCATACCATTATTCCTCCTCCACCAAACTTTACAGTTGGCACTATGCATTGGGGCAGGTAGCGTTCTCCTGGAATCCGCCAAACCCAGATTTGTCCGTCGAACAGCTCTTGTGCTGATGTTGCTTCCAGAGGCAATTTGGAACATGGTAGTGAGTGTTGCAACCGGGTACAAATGTTTTTTTACATGCTACACGCTTCAGCACTCCGCGGTCCCATTCAGTAAGCTTGTGTGGCCTACCACTTCACGGCTGAGCTGTTGTTGCTCCTAGACTTTTCCACTTCACAATAACAGCACTTACAGTTGACCCGGGGCAGCTCTAGCAGGGTAGAAATTTGACAAACTGACTTGTTGGAAAGGTGGCATCCAAGTCACTGAGCTCTTCAGTGAGGCCATTCTAATACCAATGTGTGTTTATGGAGATTGCATGTCTGTGTGCTCAATTTTATACACCTGGTCTAGCTGAAATATTCAAATCCACAAATTTAAAGGGGTGGGATATATGGTGTATATGTGTACTGTGAAATATCCACTAATAAGAACAGGCTGATGTAGGGCTGAGGAAAAGGTGAGCCAAATAGCTGTGCCAGGGTACCTTAGAAGAAAACACACAGGATAAAGGTGTATGTGTATGTGTAGTTGATGTAAACGTCGCCTGTAGGATGTTGGCTGGAGTACATCGATAACGTCACCTTCTAGGAGGTCTAAAGCCAACTGTCTTTCATGGATTGATGAATTCACAGACTAGTCTCTTGATCTGTCACCTTACACGTTTTCCTTTGAGTTCCGTGTGTTGTTGTGCAGACGGTTGTGAGTTCGACTCCCGCTTGGGGCAGAACAGAAGGCAAATATTTGACATATTATCATAAAATGCATTTTGTCACCCCCCCTTTCTCTCTCTCTCTCTCTCTCTCCCTCTCTCTCTCGCACGCACGCACATGAGCTCACAAAGAGAAATGGGTGCTTAGTTATGTTTCTGTCACCTAACCCTACCTGTGATCTCCCTTAGTCTCTCCCCTGGCCCCAAAGGCGACTGAAGATACAGTATCACAGAGAATCCTCACACACAGCCACAGTTTTGTGTGTGTGTGTGTGTGTGTGTGTGTGTGTGTGTGTGTGTGTGTGTGTGTGTGTGTGTGTGTGTGTGTGTGTGTGTGTGTGTGTGTGTGTGTGTGTGTGTGTGTGTGTGTGTGTGTGTGTGTGTGTGTGTGTGTGTGGGTGGGTGGGTGGGTGTGTTGGAGGTACTATAGGTGCGTTGGCTTAAAGAGATTTAATGGTATCTTGAAAACTAAGTTGGTATTATTTAAACATTCTGTTTTGGATTGCACATGCATAATATACTGTCTGTAATCTCCTGGAAAGCCACACAATCCTTGCATTCAATGGATCAAATATTTAGTTCATGTGAGTTGCGTGCTCGCCCCTTTTATAGTGAAAGCACTTACACATTCGCAACATTCAGTATTATCTGAATTTCAGGATGTAATTTAATATCATACGAAATGGATGACGCTGTGCACATTTGTGCACAATTATCAGGGACCCGTTTTGGGTTGTGAGCACTACTTTCAAAACTACTGGCTGAAATTATACAAAACTGTAGAATCACTTTAAGAGAGAAGGATAGAGAGTTTCTTACCTTGACACTTACCTTTCTCTGAAACCAGTGGCCCACTGAGGGGCCCACTGAGGGGTGTGTGACTGTGCGTGACACTGTGCCCACCTCTGAGTCACTGACGGCCTTCAGGGCAGTCAAAGGCGATTAATGACCGCAGCTGATGATGAGGTGATGAAAAATGGGAATATGACGGATGAACGTGTGTATGTGCGTCTGTGTGTCTGTGTTCGTGTGTGTGACTGATTCATGGTCGATCCAGCTAGCTAGTGTGTTAATTTCAAAGCCTTCTCTCTCACCCTCAGGTGTACCACACAACGTGCCATAAACACACAAGTCACCCTTTTCATATTGAATCATTCAATAACTGCTTTGATAACCAATATGTACTCACTATAGTTGCATGCCATTGCACAAATAAATCAATGTTCCCTGTAATCAGACCTGGGTTCAAATGCTATTTGATATCATATCAAATACTTTTTTTGTGCTTCAACGAGCTGGCCTGACTTAATAAACCAATAGAATATTCCTAAAACTGCAACCCCCGTCCATCTGGCAATCCAGGTAAGCTAGTTTTTGAAAGATGTCTAATAGTATTTTAACCCAGGTCTGCTTGTAACTAATATGGTATATGTGCATTGATCAAGGTGCAATGAAGAATGCTTTTACAGCTCGATATCTTCAGTCCAGTGACCCCTGGCATAGTTATCTGAAGGGAGTGGGGGCTAGGCCTAGGATTACAGTTGGTGTGTGCATGTGTGTGTGCGGTTGCCTGCTAGCTTGCATGTGTGTGTGCGGTTGCCTGCTAGCTTGCATGTGTGTGTGTGATTACCTGCTTGTTTGTGTGTGTGTGTGTGTGTGTGTGTGTGTGTGTGTGTGTGTGTGTGTGTGTGTGTGTGTGTGTGTGTGTGTGTGTGTGTGTGTGTGTGTGTGTGTGTGCTATGAGGTGGAGATAGAGCAGACAGGGAGTAATGTGCATGTTTATTACATGGTAATCCCTCTGCAAACTCATGTTGTGTTTTTGGCTATGCCGGATTGAGTGATGTGCCATGCTATTCTATAAAATCATTTCTCTGTAATTAATATGACCTGATTAAGCTAATCAGGTAAATGTAATTAAATAGAGAGTCGGGGCACAACGAAATAATGTTTATAGAGCTGTTATCTTTCGAATAAACTCTTAACTTCTCTGGGGCAGGTGGGACGCAAACGTCCCACCGGCCAATAGCCAGGGAAAATACAGCGCGCCATATTCAAATAACATGATATAAAAATCGAACTTTCATTAAATCACACATGTAAGATACCAAATTAAAGCTACACTCGTTGTGAATCCAGCCAACGTGTCAGATTTCCAAAAGGCTTTTCGGCGAAAGCATAAGATGCTATTATCTGATGATAGCACAACAGTAAACAAAGAGAGTAGCATAATTCAACACTGCAAGCACGACACAAAACGCAGAAATAAAAGATAAATCATGCCTTACCTTTGACGAAATTCTTTTGTTGGCACTCCAATATGTCCCATAAACATCACAAATGGTCCTTTTGTTCGATTAATTCCGTCGATATATATCCAAAATGTCAATTTATTTGGACCGTTTCATCCAGAAAAACACAGCTTCCAACTTTCGCCAAGTCACTACAAAATATATCAAAAGTTACATGTAAACTTTACCAAAACATTTCAAACTACTTTTGTAATACAACGTTAGGTATTTTTAAACGTTAATAATCAATCAATTTGAAGACGGGATGATCTGTGTTCAATACAAAAAGAAAACAAACTGACGCAACTTTAATTTACTTCATGTGACCCTCATTTACGATAGCCCTACTTCTTCACTACACAAAGGAATAACCTCAACCGATTTCCAAGGACTGGTGACATCCAGTGGAAGCGGTAGGAACTGCAAGCAAGTCCATTAGAAATCTGGTGTCTCTAAGAAACCTCATTGAAAAGACAGTGACATCAAAAAAATACAAATTCTGAATGGTTTGTCCTCAGGGTTTTGCCTGCTACATAAGTTCTGTTATTCTCACAGACATGATTCAAACTGTTTTAGAAACTTCAGAGTGTTTTCTATCCAAATCTACTAAATCTATGCATATCTTAAATTCTGGGGATGAGTAGCAAGCAGTTGAATTTTGGCATGCTATTTTTCCGAAAGTGAAAATGCTGCCCCCTGCCCTCAAGAAGTTAAAGACCTAGTAATCTCGTGTAGGTCGTCACCTTCACATTGAAATTCGATGCCAATTTCGTTAGGTTCTTGCTGATGTTGGCTTAGTTCTATAGGTCGTCTTTGTCCTTTCAACGTGGGGACTGCCAGTCCGCACGTCCTTGGAACAGAAAGTTACATTTTCGTCAACGGGTTTACATAGTGATGAAAGAAGGGCGTGTTTCATAGTTTACAACCCATGTCTGTTCACTTGGGCAGGGCCTCTGAGTGAGCAGAGTGGTGTTATGACAAACCGTTCTCTCATTTAAGAAGCTAAAATTACATTTAATCTTTTCACAAATAGTTTCATATTTAAACATTTAAATTGCACAACAATTCCATGTGAATCTGATTACACTAGAATGTGTAGACTTTCCAAGTTACAGTTTATGTCGTCCTATCATCAGTAATAATGTTTCAGATGCCAACTGATCTGACATCATATTCATTAACCTGTCTAGGACTGGGGTAACCCCGTTCCGCTAGCGGAATCCCTCGCGAACAGCCAATGAAATTGCAGGGCGCCAAATTCAATCAACAGAAATCTCATAATTCAATTTTCTCAAACATACAAGTATTCGACACCATTTTAAAGACAAAATTCTCGTTAATCCAACCACAGTGTCCAAAAAAGCTTTTCGGCGAAAGCAGAACATATCATTATGTTAGGTCAGCAACTAGTCACAGAAAGCATACAGCGATTTTCCAACCAAAGAGAGGAGTCACAAAAAGCAGAAATATTGATAAAATGAATCACTAACCTTTGATATTCTTCATCAGATGACACTCCCGGGACAACATGTTACACAATATATGTATGTTGTCTTCGATCAAGTTCATATTTATATTCAAAAACCTTAGTTTACATTTGGCTTTGCCTTCAAAACATCCCGTGAATTTGCACAGAGCCACATCAAATCACAGAAATAGTCATAATAAACATTAATAAAAGATACAAGTGTTATTCACAGATTTAAAGATATACTTCTCCTTAATGCAACCGCTGTGTCAGATTTTTTTTTAACTTTACGGAAAAAGCAAACCATGCAATAATCTGAGTACAGCGCTCAGAAACCAACACAACCCAAGAAGATATCCGCCATGTTGGAGTCAACAAAAGTCAGAAATAGCATTATAAATATTCACTTACCTTTGATGATCTTCATCAGAATGCACTCCCAGGAATCCCAGTTCCACAATAAATGTTTGATTTGTTCCATAAAGTCCATCATTTATGTCGAAATTCGTCCTTGTTGTTCGCGCGTTCACTCTGGGCACGCTTTTCATCCAAACGTGAAAATGCTGCCCCCTATCCATAACAAGTTAAGTACCAACTCATATTTTGAACTGTTTGGATTACCGAAATATGGTTCCGTTTCCCATCTTTTGATGTCACCAGACTCTCTCTCAATGTTAACAAAGGGATTTTCAATAGTCACATCGGTAGAGAGAGGAAAAAAGGGGAAATGTATTTATGGGGGTCATAAACCTCCCCCTCAGGCCAACGTCATGACACTCATTAGCTCCTGAAATACATCCCCATGCACATACAGAGGGAGGAGTGTAGTACACACACGTTCAGACAAGCAGTACATCATATACTGTATACTGTATACTGTAAATGTAAATACTCAACACAAAGTACCGATGGCCTACTGTAAGACACAATAGCATAAGAACTGAACTGATCTTTCAATTACGTAGTAGGCAAGAAATGTTAAAGGCACATTTAGATGTTTCAACACATACACCTTTATGGGTTAACATCTCAATCAGTATATGCATCTAAAACTAGGCAATAAATCAAATCAAAGCAAATTTTAATTGTCACGTTCTTTGTAAACAACAGGTAGACTAACAGTGAAATGCTTACTCACAGGCCCTTCCCAACAATGCAGAATAATATATATATATATATATTACAAAATTGTAACACAAGCAACAAATACACAATGAGCAATGATAGCGTGGCTTTATACGTCGATGTGCAGGGATACAAGACAATTGAGGTAGATACAGGGGTAAAGTGACTTGGTAACAGGGTGGATAATAGACAGTAGCAGAAGCATAAGTGATGAATGTGGAAGGTGTGTGGTGTGAATGTGTGCCTGTGAGTGAGTGTGTGTATGTGTGTGTGTGTTTGAGTCAAGTGTGTGTGCAAGAAGAGTTAGTGCAAAAAGGGTCAATGCAGATAGTCCGTGTAGCTATTTGGGTAACTATTTAGCAGTCCTATCGCTTGGGGTTAGAAGTTGTTCAGGAGCCTTTTCTTTATAGACTTAGCGCTCCAGTACTGTTTGTCGTACGGAGAGAACAGTTTATGTCTTGGGGCCTTCTTCTGACACCACCTGGTATAGAGGTCCTGGATGGCAAGGAGTTCAACCACAGTGAGGTACTGGGTTGTACGCACTACCCTCTGTAGCGCCTGTTGGATGGAGAGCAGTTGCTATACCAAGGGGTGATGCAGCCAGTCAAGATACTCTCAATGGTGCAGCTGTCAAATGTTTTGAGGATCTGAGGGCCCATGCCAAATCTTTTTCAGCCTCCTGAGGGGGAAGAGGCGTTGTCGTGCCCTCTTCACAACTGTGTTGGTGTGTTTGGACCATGATATGTCCTTAGCGATCTGTACACTGAGGAACTTGAAACTCTCGACCTACAGCCCATCGATGTGAATGGGGGCGTGTTCGGGCACTGCCAGGTCTCTGACCTCTTCCCTATAGGATGTCTCATCGTCTTTGGTGATCAGGCTGACCACCATCTTATCATCTGCAAACTTGATTATGGTGTTGCAGTCGTGTGCGGCCACACAGTCGTGGGTGAACAGGGAGTACAGGAGGGAACTAAGCACGAACCCACGAGGGGCCACTGTGTTGAGGGTTAGCGTGGCGAATGTGTTGTTGTCTATCCTCACCACCTGGGGGAGGCACCTCAGGAAGTCCAGAATCCACTTGCAGAGGGAAGTGCTCTGAGTACGCGTCTTGGTTTTCCATCTGGCCCTGCGGTCTTGTGAATGTTAACCTTTTTAAAGGTCTTACTCACATCGGCTATGGAGATCGTGATCTCACAGTCGTCCGGAACAGTTCGTGCTCTCACGCATGGTTTAGTGTTGCTGGGCTTGAAGCGAGCATAGAAGGCATTCTTCTCATCTGGTAGGCTCGTATCACTGGGCAGCTCTCAGGTGGGTTTCCGTTTGTAATCCATGGTAGTTTGCGAAACCCTGCCACATCCGACGAGTGTAGTAGAATTCAATCTTAATCCTGCATTGATGCTTTGCCTGTTTGATGTTTCGTCAGAGGGCGTAGGGGGATTTCTTATAATCATCCAGATTAGTGTTCCGCTCCTTAAAAGCGGCAGCTCTAGCCTTTAGCTTAATGCGGATGTTGCCTGTATTCCATGGCTTCTGGTTGGGATATGAACGTACTGTCTCTGTCTTCAATGCACTTATTAATGATGCCATCGTATGTATCCCAGAACGTATTCCAGTCTGTGCTAGCGAAACAGTCCTGTAGCTTAGCATCCACTCAGACTTCTTGTTTGAGTTTTTGCTTGTAAGCAGGAATCAGGAGGACAGAGTTATGGTCAGATTTGCCAAATGGAGGGTGAGAGCTTTGTATGCATCTCTGTGTGTGGAGTAAAGGTGAACTTCAGTTATTCTTCCTCTAGTAGCACAGGTGACATGCTGGTAGTAATGAAGTAAAGCAGATTTTTCCGCATTAAAATCATCGGCCGCTAGGAGCTCCGCCTCTGGATGTGCATTTTCTTTTTTGCTTATGGCCTTATACAGCTTGTTGAGTGTGGTCTTATTGCCATCATTGGTTTGTGGTGGTAATTAGATAGCTACGAAAAATATAGATGATAACTCTCTTGGTAACTGGTATGTTCTACAGTTTATCATGAGTTAGTCTAACTCAGACGAGCAGAACCTCGATACTTCCTTAATATTAGAGATTGCGCATCAGTCTTTGTTGACAAAGAGACACACCCCATCCCCACGGATCTTACCCGACGCTGCTGTTCTGTCCTGCTAATGCATGGATTACCCAACTAACTGTATATTATCAATGTCCTTTTTCAGCCATGAGTCTGAAAAGCATTTCCTGTTGATAGGATAGTCTTGAACGAAGCTCGTCTAGCTTGTTCTCCAGTGATTGCATATTTGCCAATAGAACAGTTGGTAGGAGAGAGGGGAAAAGATGGAGGGAAAGGGGGATGAGGACAAAGGGCATTTCTGAGTAGTAGAGAACAGTAAACCCTTACAAAAAACACATGAAAAATTCATGTGAAAAGAACACGTGAAAAAGCATATGGTTTTCGAACACACGTGTGAACAAATCCTGTGTAAAAAAAATTATACAGTACCAGTCTAAAGTTTGGACACACCTACTCATTCCAGGGTTTTCTTTATTTTTTACTATTTTCTACATTGTACAATAATAGTGAAGACATCAGAACTATGAAATAACACACATGGAATCATGTACTAACCAAAAAAGTGTTAAACAAATCAAAATATATTTTAGATTTTAGATTCTTCAAAGTAGCCACCCTTTGCCTTGATAACAGCTTTGCACACTCGTGGCATTCTCTCAACCAGCTTCATGAGGTAGTCACCTGGAATGCATTTCAATTAAAACTTCTTCAGGCTAGGCGTCCCGCTAGTGGGACAACTTCCGGTGAAACTGGAAGGCACCTAATTCAAATAAATAATCATACAAATTATGGATATTAAACATTTAGGTACATACAATTGACTTATATCGGTTTAGAGCTTAAATTCTTGTTAATCTAACTGCACTGTCCGATTTACAGTAGACTTTACAGCAAAAGCATGCCATGCGATTGTTTGAGGACGGAGCCCACATCAAAATATTTTCCCACCGGCACAGGTGTCATAAATTCACAAATAGCGATAAAATATTTACTTACTTTTTGAAAATCTTACTCTGATTTGTCATCCAAAAGGTCCCAGCTATAGTATGTAGTGTCATTTTGTTAGATAAAGTCCTTCCTTATATCCCAAAAAGTCAGTTTAGTCGGCATAGGTGGTGAGTTTAGTTTGAGTAATCCACTCGTTCAACATGGCCAAGATAGGAATCCAAAAATCTACCATTAAACTTTGTTTCAACAAGTCAAAATACATTTATATTTAATCCTCAAATACCCTAAAATGGAATCAAACTATAATACTTCATACGGAAAGAAGTATGTTCAATAGGAAACCAATATTAGCAGGTGCGAGTTGTCTTCATGGTGCGCGCACACACGAATTTCCAAGACTGTGTCCCTGTAGTAAAAGTCATTATTCTTACTTGTTTTGGAATAAACAAGCCTGAAACCTGAAACATTGAGTTCTGACACCTAGTGGAAGCCATGGGAATTGCATACTGGGAGCTAGATTTAATTATTTCCCTATACGTTCCATTGTAAGAGCATGGGCTCTCCAAAAAATAAATCTGGTTGGTTTTTCTTTGTATTTTCTCCTAACATATCTATTGTGTTATAGACTCCTACATTATTTTAACATTTCTACAAACTACAAAGTGTCTTCTTTTCAATGGTACCAACTATATGCATGTCCTGGCTTCAGGGCCTGAGCAACAGGCAGTTTACTTTGGGCACGTCAGTCAGGCGGAAATTGAGAAAAAGGACCCTAGCCTGAAGAAGCTTTAACAGGTGTGCCTTGTTAAAAGTTAATTTGTGGAATTTCTTTCCTTCTTAATACGTTTGAGCCAATCGACACATCCACATCAACTGCTCAGAGGAGTCTGCGTGAATCAGGCCTTCATGGTCGAATTGCTGCAAAGAAACCACTACTAAAGGACACCAATAAGAAGAAGAGACTTGCTTGGGCCAAGAAACACGAACAATGGACATTAGACCGTTGGAAATCTGTCCTTTTTTAAGGCTAAACCCATGCTAAACTGTTCTAGGATAATCTAACAGAAAATCTGGACATCCTGTTAGTGGATAAGATACTGTATGTGCATGGAGCAGAATTTATTTATTTATTTTTAAATTTCAACTTTATTTAACCAAGTAGGCTAGTTGAGAACAAGTTCTCATTTGCAACTGCAACCTGGCTGTCACGCCCTGGCCTTAGTATTCTTTGTTTTCTTAATTATTTTAGTTAGGTCAGGGTGTGACATGGGGAATGTATGTGTTTTTTGTAGTGTATAGGGTGGTTGTAAGGTTTAGGGGGTTTATTAGAGTAGTTGGGTTTATGTTTAGTATAGTAGTCTAGCTGTGTCTATGGTTGAGTGTAGGTATCTAGGAAAGTCTATGGTTGCCTGAATTGGGTCTCAATTAGAGACAGCTGGTTATTGTTGTCTCTGATTGGGAGCCATATTTAAGGCAACCATAGGCTTTAGCTGTTTGTGGGGAATTGTCTATGTCGAAGTGTTTTGTGTCAGCACTGATGTTTGTATAGCTTCACGGTCGTCTGTTCTGTTTGTTGTTTTGTTTTTTCCTTCTTTAAAATAAAAGAAGATGTACTTTCCACGCGCTGCGCCTTGGTCCTCTCTCAGTCCCGTTGACGATCGTGACAGAATTCCCCACCACTTATGCGGGATCAAGCAGCGTGAAAAGCGGCAACAGGAGCAGCGCAAGGAGGAATGGAAATGGGAGCGTAATATGGACTACACTACGTGGGAGGAGATCGACAGGTGGGCGATCGACCCAGGGCGAGTGCCGGAGCCAGCCTGGGATTCTCTGGCGCAGTGTGAGGAGGGATACCGGCGAATGGAGGCAGCACGACGACGCGGTAGGAAGCCTGTGAGTCAGCCCAAAAAATTTCTTGGGGGGGGGGGCTTAGAGGTAGTGGGCCGAGGGCAGGTAGGAGACCTGCGCCCACTTCACAGGCTAACCGTGGAGAGCGGGAGTACGGGCGAACACCGTGTTACGCAGTAGAGCGCACGGTGTCTCCTGTACGTGTTCATAGCCCGGTGCGGGTTATTCCACCTCCCCGCACTGGTAGGGCTAGATTGGGCATTGAGCCAGGTGCCATGATGCCGGCTCAACACGTCTGGTCTCCAGTGCGTCTCCTCGGGCCGGCATACATGGCACCAGCCTTACGCATGGTGTCCCCGGTTTGCCTACATAGCCCGGTGCGGGTTATTCCACCTCCCCGCACTGGTCGGGCGACGGGGAGCATTCAACCAGGTAAGGTTGGGCAGGCTCGGTGTTCAAGGGAACCAGTACGCCTGCACGGTCCGGTATTTCCGGCACCACCTCCCCGCCCCAGTCCAGTTCCACCAGTGCCTACACCACGTAACAGGCTTCCAGTGTGTCTCCAGAGCCCTGTTCCTCCTCCACGCACTCGTCCTATGGTGCGTGTCTCCAGCCCGGTACCACCAATTCCGGCACCACGCACTAAGCCTCCTGTGCGTCTCCAGAGTCCTGTGCATCCTGTTGCTGCTCCCCGCACTAGCCCTGAGATGCGTGTCCCCAGCCCGGTACCACCAGTTCCGGCACCACGCACTAGGCCTAATGTGCGTCCCCAGGGTCCAGTATGCCCTGTTCCTTCTCCCCGCACTAGCCTGAAGGTGCGTGTCCTTAGCCCGGTGCCTCCAGTTCCGGTACCACGCACCAGGCCTACAGTGCGCCTCATCCGGCCAGAGCCATCCGTCTGCCCAGCGCCATCTGAGCCATCCGTCTCCCCAGCGCCATCTGAGCCATCCGTCTCCCCAGCGCCATCTGAGCAATCCGTCTCCCCAGCGCCGTCTGAGCCATCCGTCTCCCCAGCGCCGTCTGAGCCATCCGTCTGCCCCGAGCCATTAGAGCCGCCCGTCTGTCCCGAGCCGTCAGAGCCGTTAGTCAGTCAGGAGCCGCTAGAGCCATTCGTCAGTCAGGATCTGCCAGAGCCGCCAACCAGACAGGATCTGCCAGAGCCGCCAAACAGACAGGATCTGCCAGAGCCGCCAACCAGACAGGATCTGCCAGAGCCGCCAACCAGACAGGATCTGCCAGAGCCGCCAACCAGACAGGATCTGCCAGAGCCGTCAGCCAGCCATGAGCAGCCAGATCCGTCAGCCAGCCATGAGCAGCCAGATCCGTCAGCCAGCCATGAGCAGCCAGATCCGTCAGCCAGCCATGAGCAGCCAGATCCGTCAGCCAGCCATGAGCAGCCAGATCCGTCAGCCAGCCATGAGCAGCCAGATCCGTCAGCCAGCCATGAGCAGCCAGATCCGTCAGCCAGCCATGAGCCGTACAGCCAGGATCCGCCAGAGCCGTCCAGCCAGGATCCGCCAGAGCCGTCATCCAGCCAGGATCCGTTCCTCAGTCCGGAGCTGCCGTCCCTCAGTCCGGAGCTGCCCCTTATCCTGGTGCTGCCCCTTATCCTGGTGCTGCCCCTTAGTCCGGTGCTGCCCCTTAGTCCGGTGCTGCCCCTTAGTCCGGTGCTGCCCCTTAGTCCGGTGCTGCCCCTTAGTCCGGTGCTGCCCCTTAGTCCGGTGCTGCCCCTTAGTCCGGTGCTGCCCCTTAATCCAGTGGGGTTAATGTGGAGGGTGGCCATTTGGAGGAGGCTACGTAAGCGGGTAGTGACTATGGTGGGGTGGGGACCACGACCAGTGCCGGAGCCGCCGCCGTGGACGGACGCCCACCCAGACCCTCCCCTAGACTATGTGCTGGTGCGCCCGGAGTTCGCACCTTAAGGGGGGGGGGTTATGTCACGCCCTGGCCTTAGTATTCTTTGTTTTCTTAATTATTTTAGTTAGGTCAGGGTGTGACATGGGGAATGTATGTGTTTTTTGTAGTGTATAGGGTGGTTGTAAGGTTTAGGGGGTTTATTAGAGTAGTTGGGTTTATGTTTAGTATAGTAGTCTAGCTGTGTCTATGGTTGAGTGTAGGTATCTAGGAAAGTCTATGGTTGCCTGAATTGGGTCTCAATTAGAGACAGCTGGTTATTGTTGTCTCTGATTGGGAGCCATATTTAAGGCAACCATAGGCTTTAGCTGTTTGTGGGGAATTGTCTATGTCGAAGTGTTTTGTGTCAGCACTGATGTTTGTATAGCTTCACGGTCGTCTGTTCTGTTTGTTGTTTTGTTTTTTCCTTCTTTAAAATAAAAGAAGATGTACTTTCCACGCGCTGCGCCTTGGTCCTCTCTCAGTCCCGTTGACGATCGTGACACTGGCCAAGATAAAGCATAGTAATTCGACACATACAACAACACAGAGTTACACATGGAATAAACAAAACATACAGTCAATAATACAGTCAATAATACAGTAGAAAAATAAGTCTATATACAATGTGAGCAAATTAAAGGCAAAAAAAAGGCCATGGTGGCGAGGTAAATACAATATAGCAAGTAAAACACTGGAATGGTAGATTTGCAGTGGAAGAATGTGCAAAGTAGAACTATAAATAATGGGGTGCAAAGGAGCAAAATAAATAAATAAATAAATACAGTACAGAAGAGGTAGTTGTTTGGGCTAAATTATAGATGGGCTATGTACAGGTGCAGTAATCTGTGAGCTGCTCTGACAGCTGGTGCTTAAAGCTAGTGAGAGAGATAAGTGTTTCCAGCTTCAGAGATTTTTGCAGTTCGTTCCAGTCATTGGCAGCAGAGAACTGGAAGGAAAGACGACCAAAGGAGGAATTGGCTTTGGGGGTGACCAGTGAGATATACCTGCTGGAGCGCGTTCTACGAGTGGGTGCTGCTATGGTGACCAGTGAGCTGAGATAAGGCGGGACTTTACCTAGCAGAGACGTGTAGATAACCTGTAGCCAGTGGGTTTGGCGACGAGTATGAAGCGAGGGCCAACCAACGAGAGCGTACAGGTTGCAATGGTGGGTAGTGTATGGGGCTTTGGTCTGATGATTCCAAATGTGTCTTTGTGAGACGCAGAGTAGGTAAACGGATGATCTCTGCATGTGTGGTTCCCACCATGAAGCATGGAGGAGGAGGTGTGATGGTGTGGGGGTGATTTGCTGGTGACACTGTCTGTGATTTATTTATAATTCAAGGCCCACTTAACCAGCATGGCTACCACAGTATTCTGCAGCGATAGCCGTCCCATCTGGGTTGCGCTTAGTGGGACTATCATTTGTTTTTCAACAGGAAACTTAACCTCCAGGCTGTGTAAGAGTGATGGAGTGCTGCATCAGATGACCTGGCCTCTACAATCACCTGACCTCAACCGCAGAGTGAAGGAAAAGCAGCCAACAAGTGTTCATCATATGTGGGAACTCCTTCAAGACTGTTGGAAAAGCATTCCAGCTGAAGCTGGTTGAGAGAATGCCAAGCGTGTGCAAAGCTGTCATCAAGGCCAAGGGTGGCTACTTTGAAGAATCTCAAATAAAAAATGTATTTTGATTTGTTTAACACTTTTTTGGTTACTACATGATTCCATATCTGTTATTTCATAGTTTTGATGTCTTCACTATTATTCTACAATGTAGAATATAGTAAAAATAAAGAAAAACCCTTCAATGAGTAGGTGTGTCCAAACTTTAGACTGGTACTGTATGCAAAATATTTTAAACATACTGGAGCTGGGGTTTAATGTGGTCTAAACTCAGTGCTCTTGAATGTGAGACAAATTCCTGTTAAAGGCTAAATAAATGAACTGAATAGAAATGAGCACCATCCCTCAGCTTCATAATATACCAAGTGGGGAGACTGTTTATTGAAAAACATATCTATGTGTCTTTATTGTAAATTAACATGTTAGAAATGTTTTATAACTCTTTATTGAGAACCTTCAATGATGTGTGGCCACTTTGATGTTGGTATAACATAAATGTCTTTGACACCGCTGGCCTAAGATGCCAAACTTACTGTAGACTCTCTTTGGCTGAGTTTAGTTGTGATTAGATCTCTCAGAGTGTGTGGTGTTGTTGTTGTGTAAATGTGTTTATATTTGTTCTGGTTGGAAGAGAAGTCTGTAAATGTATATTTATAGGTGTATAAATTGGACTGCCGCGAAGGAGCTGGCTGTGAACTGATGGACTGTTGGGTGTTAGTTTGAGAGCTGGACACACACACACACACACACACACACACTCACTCACTCACTCACACACACTCTCTCTCTCTCTCTCTCTCTCTCTCTCTCTCTCTCTCTCTCTCTCTCTCTCTCTCTCTCTCTCTCTCTCTCTCTCTCTCTCTCTCTCTCTCTCTCTTTCTCTCTCTCTCTCTCTCTCTCTCTCTCTCTCTCTCTCTCTCTCTCTCTCTCTCTCACCCACACACACACACACGCACGCACGCACGCGCACACACACACACTTATGCAGCATTGACGTTCTCACAGCGATAAGGCATTAAGAGGAATATTGAAGAATAACTGAAATATGTCTGTCACACAACTATGGGAGGGTTGGAGGGAGGCTGGAGGGCACAGGTTTAGCATTGTGTGTGTGTGTCTGGTGTGTATGTGTCTGGTTTGTGTCACTACTCCTTTTGTTTAAAACGTATAGTCCATCTCATATGCCTCCTCCGATGTTCTTTGTTTATGGATATCATATTATATTGCACAGTGAATATAAGATGTGAGTGTTTGGTTGCACATTACACGGTCAAACCAAGTTAAATAGTATTTGGTGAGTGTTTGCTTGTACAGTATATGCTGTACCTAGTGTGGCTGCGGACAGGGCAAGAAGCTATAGGAATGATGTGCAGTGGAGAGAACAAGTATTTGATACACTGACGATTTTACAGGTTTTCCTACTTACAAAGCATGTAGAGGTCTGCAATTTTTATCATAGGTACACTTCAACTGTGAGACGGAATCTAAAACAAAAATCCAGAAAATCACATTGTATGATTTTTAAGTAATTAATTTGCATTTTATTGCATGACATAAGTATTTGATACATCAGAAAAGCAGAACTTAATATTTGGTACAGAAACCTTTGTTTGCAATTACAGAGATCATACGTTTCCTGTAGTTCTTGACCAGGTTTGCACACACTGCAGCAGGGATTTTGGCCCACTCCTCCATACAGACCTTCTCCAGATCCTTCAGGTTTCGGTGCTGTCGCTGGGCAATACGGACTTTCAGCTCCCTCCAAAGATTTTCTATTGGGTTCAGGTCTGGAGACTGGCTAGGCCACTCCAGGACCTTGAGATGCTTCTTACGGAGCCACTCCTTAGTTGCCCTGGCTGTGTGTTTCGGGTCGTTGTCATGCTGGAAGACCCAGCCACGACCCATCTTCAATGCTCTTACTGAGGGAAGGAGGTTGTTGGCCAAGATCTTGCGATACATGGCCCCATCCATCCTCCCCTCAATACGGTGCAGTCGTCCTGTCCCCTTTGCAGAAAAGCATCCCCAAAGAATGATGTTTCCACCTCCATGCTTCACGGTTGGGATGGTGTTCTTGGGGTTGTACTCATCCTTCTTCTTCCTCCAAACACGGCGAGTGGAGTTTAGACCAAAAAGCTCTATTTTTGTCTCATCAGACCACATGACCTTCTCCCATTCCTCCTCTGGATCATCCAGATGGTCATTGGCAAACTTCAGACGGGCCTGGACATGCGCTGGCTTGAGCAGGGGGACCTTGCGTGCGCTGCAGGATTTTAATCCATGACGGTGTAGTGTGTTACTAATAGTTTTCTTTGAGACTGTGGCCCAGCTCTCTTCAGGTCATTGACCAGGTCCTGCCGTGTAGTTCTGGACTGATCCCTCACCTTCCTCATGATCATTGATGCCCCACGAGGTGAGATCTTGCATGGAGCCCCAGACCGAGGGTGATTGACCGTCATCTTCAACTTCTTCCATTTTCTAACAGTTGTTGCCTTCTCACCAAGCTGCTTGACTATTGTCCTGTAGCCCATCCCAGCCTTGTGCAGGTCTACAATTTTATCCCTGATGTCCTTACACAGCTCTCTGGTCTTGGCCATTGTGGAGAGGTTGGAGTCTGTTTGATTGAGTGTGTGGACAGGTGTCTTTTATACAGGTAACGAGTTCAAGCAGGTGCAGTTAATACAGGTAATGAGTGGAGAACAGGAGGGCTTCTTAAAGAAAAACTAACAGGTCTGTGAGAGCTGGAATTCTTACTGGTTGGTAGGTGATCAAATACTTATGTCATGCAATAAAATGCTAATTAATTACTTAAAAATCATACAATGTGATTATACAGTATGTCTATCTTGTAAATCATAAACAAAATAACACACATACACACACACACACATATATATGCTCAAAGTGATAAGGCTATGAGAGGAATATAGAAGAAAAACAGAAAATATTTATTTGCATTTCCATGGTGAAACAAACCAACACTTGCTCATTAATAAAGTAGCTAAGCTCATTGTTTGGAGACACTATATGCTTAGCTATCTCTGTAACAGTATCATATTCAACCATCATATTCTATCATTGTGTATGCTGTTTCAACTGAGAAAGGATTAATAATCTTCCATGACTAGCCTTCAATGTCAACACTGTCTGATAAAATACTGTAAGTACAGCAAATTGAAAGATGCAGAGCCATATTTATCTCTATCCATGGCTCTGGAGAGATAGTATACAAACCTGTTTATTGTGATCTTCTTTGCTTCTCATGTATGTGACGTCAGGTTGCTGAGTGTGTCTTTCTGGTGACTCTAAGCAGGTGATTTACAGCTCATTGGGATGACCAGGTGAGACAGAGGAGGTGGACCTTTTTCAGCCTGTCGTAACCACAGAGGAATACGTACTGTATAACAACGAACCACAAGACTTTCCCACCAGTATGTGGCTGGACTGGCCAGTGGGGTGGAGAGGGAGTGGTATAGTAGTGCACATCGCTGGGGGATGAGTGTGTGTAGGTGGTTGGGAGGATGATGTGAGTTCCAGGAAAAGAGAGAAGCCTTACTGTCAGATCCCAGCATACTGACCCTCTTCTGTGGCTACCCTTAAAAACATAAAAATAATAATTGTATGTGATTTTTTTTTTTTTCACAAGTCAGAAGCATGGTGTTCAGACACGTGTGAAGTTTAACATGATCATTTTTCACGTGTTTGTCCCTCAAAATTCCACACATTACATTTATTTAGTTCCACCACTTCCAGCAACATTTGGTCTCCCATCCGGAGATAGACCAGGACTGACCCTGATGAGCTTCAGAGGCAAACTATCTTTGGGGTGAAGGGTGCTATGTTGCTGTGATGAATGTGACAAAACCTGCAACTGGAAAAAAGGCAGTGCTTTAAGGCAAGCAACACTGAACTGTGCATGTTCTTTTCTGATTCAACCTGGTTTGAACCATGTGCATAATTCTATTCCAAATAATACAGTACAGTAATACAGTTCAAACAAAAAGATTAGCCTACTGGAGCTAGTTTAATTTGTTTACGCAGAGAGCATATAACTAGCTACATCTATGGGCTTTTATGTTTTTCTGTGTTGCGTAATGTGCAATAGCCTACAGTATATAATATATGTATTGCATAATGGCACAATCATTTAGGCTTTTTTTGGGCTTGGGATCATTAAATATCTTTAATGTAGGGCTCATAAAATGTATTTAATATATGGCTCAAAGGCTCAGGTAGCGTCAGGTTTGAATGTTCATGCTGATCAAAGCTCTAATCAAATCCAAACATATTTATATGCTTCATAATGCTTTTGAATGAGACTTCCAGTTTTGGCGGGAAACACTGGGATACCCAGGAGAAAAGTGATTTATTCTTGGGATGGAACATTTGTAAAATCCTGGGAAAATATTCAACCCTAATAGGGACCCTCAGGGGTGCGTGCTTAGTCCCCTTCTTAGTCCCACATGACAGTTGTAGGCCTGATCACAGATGATGAGGAAACAGCATATAGGGAGGAGGTCAGAGACCTGGCAGCGTGGTGCCAGGACAAAAACCTCTCCCTCAGTGTCAGGAAGACAAAGCAGCTGATCTTGGACTACAGGAAACGGAGGGCAGAGCATGCCTCCATTCACATCGATAGGGCTGTAGTGGAGCAGGCTGAGAGTTTCAAGATCCTCGTTATCCACAACACTAAGGATCTATCATGGTCCAAACACATCAAAACAGTCGTGAAGAGTGCACAACAACGCCTCTTCCCCCTCAGGAGGCTGAAAAGATTTGGCATGGGCTCTCAGATTCTCAAAAAGTTTTACAGCTGCACCACTGAGAGCATCTTCACTGGCTGCATCACCACTTGGTATTGCAACAATTTGGCATCTGACGCAAGGCCCTACAGAGGGTAATACGTATGGCCAGTACATCACTGGGGCTGAGCTCCCTGCCATCCAGAACCTCTGTACCAGGCGGTGTCAGAGGAAGGCCCTAAAAAATGTTGAATACTCCAGGCAACCAAATCATAGAATGTTCTCTCTGCTACCGCACAGCAAGGGGTACCGATACACCAAGTTTGGAACCAACTGGACCATGAACAGCTTCTACCCCTCCAAGCCATAAGACTGCTAAATAGTTAGTCCGGGTAGTTATATGGTTAACTATTTAACTATCGTTTTGTTCTTTTTTGACTCGTCACCTACGCTGCTACTACTGTTTACAGTCTGCCACTTTATTCCTAGTTAGTACCTTCAGAAAGTATTCATAAAAAATGTCTTAAATATTTAAAAAAATCTCACCCCTTTCACACAATAACCCATAATGACAAAGTGAAAGCAAGTGTTTATTAATTTGTGCACATTTATTGATAATTAAATACAGAAATATCTAACTCCAGTGTATATTTGGTGTTTTAGGTGATTGTCCTGCTGTAATGTGAATTTGTCTCCCAGTGTCTGTTGGAAAGAAGACTGAACCAGATTTTCCTCCAGGATTTTGCCGGTTCTTAGCTCTATTCCGTTTCTTAGTCCTAGTCCTTGCCCATGACAAGCATACCCATAACTTGATGCAGCCACCACTTCTCAAAATATGAAGAGTGGTTCTCACTGATAGTGTTGGATTTGCACCAAACATTTGTATTCAGAAAAAAAAAGTTCATTTTTTTTGCGGTATTACTTTTTATCACACATATACACACCATACCCCACACAATACCCCAAAAACATGTTTTTCAGAACTTTTTCAAATGTATTATACTACTTCGTAGAAGCACCTTTGGTGGCGATTACAGGTATGAGTTTTTTGGGGTAAGTCTCTAAGAGCTTTGCACACCTGGATTGTACAATATTTGCCCATTATTCTTTTCAAAATTCTTCCTCTGTCAAGTTGATTGTTGATCATTGCTAAACAGACATTTTCAAGTCTTGCCATAGATTTTCAAGACGATTTAAGTCAAAACTGTAACTAGGCTACTCAGGAACACTCAATGTCGTCTTGATCAGCAACTCCAGTATAGATTTGGACAGGTTTTTTATCCCCCAAGAAAACTCCCTAGTCCTTGCCATTGACAAGCATAACTATAACACGATGCAGCCACCACCATGCTTCAAAATATGAATATTGGTAATCAGTGATGTGTAGTGTTGCATTTTGCTTTGTATTCAGGACAAAAAGTTAATTTCTTTGTCACATTTTTTTTCAGTATTACTTAAGTGCCTTGTTGCAAACAGGATGCATGTTTTGGAATATGTTTATTCTGTACAGGCTTCCTTCTTTTCACTCTGTCATTTAGGTTAGTATTGTGGAGTAACTACAATGTTGTTGATCCATCCTCAGTTTTCTCATATCATGACCATTAAACTCTGTAACGGTTTTAAAATCGCCATTGGCCTCATGGTGAAATCCCTGAGTAGTTTCTTTCCTCTCCGGTAACTGGGTTAGGAAGGACTCCTGTATCTTTGCAGTGACAGGGTGTATTGATACACCATCCAAAGCCTAATTACTAACTTCACCATGCTCAAAAGGATATTCAGCCTCTGCTTTATTTTTTACACATCTACCAATCAGTGCCATTCTTCGCAAGGCATTGAAATACCTCCCTGGTCTTTGTGGTTGAATCTGTGCTTGACATTCACTACTCGGTTGAAGGACTTGACAGATAATTGTATGTGTGGGGTACATAGAAAAAATTATTATTGAAGATGGAATGAGTCCATGCAACTTTTATGTGATATGTTAAGCACATTTTTACTCCAGAAGTTAGTCTTGTCATAACAAAAAGGTTAAATACTTATTGACTTAAGACATTTCATTTGTTTTTATTTTTTATTAATAAAAAAAATCGACAAACAAAATTCCACTTTGACATTATGGGGGTATTTTGTGTTGATCAGTGACACAAAATCTCAATTTAATACATTTTAAATCCAGGCTGTAACATAACAAAATGAAGAAAAAGTAAAGTGGTGTGAATACTTTCTGAAGGCACTGTACATGTACATAATGTATCTACCTTAATTACCTCATACCCCTGAACATCGACTCGGTACTGGTAGTCCTTGTATATAGCCAAGTTATCGTTACTCATTGTCTATCTATTGTTACCTTTATTATTACCTGTTTTACTTTTATTTTATTTCTGTATTTTCTTTCTCTCTGTATTGTTGGGAATGGATCGTAAGTAAGCATTTCACTGTTAGTCCACAGGTGTTGCTTACAACGCATACGACAAATAAAATTTGATTTAATGTGAAAGAAAAGGTCAGGGTAGCATAACCAAGGATAGGGAAAATTGCAGGAATTGTGTTATCATAAATGTTTCAATTTTTTTTAAATCCATTTCATTTGCTCTCGCATTTAAAAATTAGTTACTTGCAATATTTTGTTTTGCTATAAATACTTTTGGGTTTATATTTTTCTTTCAACCTCATTATTCTTGTTTGCAATACTAAGAATTTTGTTTTCGACTTCAGAAGTTGTGCTTGATATTAATGGTACAAAAGTAACTCACTCACAATAGGATTGTCACGCCCTGACCATAGTTTGCGTTGTATGTTTCTATGTTTTGTTTGGTCAGGGTGTGATATGAGTGGGCATTCTATGTTGTATGTCTAGTTTGTCTGTTTCTATGTGTTTGGCCTGATATGGTTCTCAATCAGAGGCAGGTGTTTGTCGTTGTCTCTGATTGCGAGCCATATTTAGGTAGTCTGTTTGTCATTGTGGGTTGTGGGTGATTGTTCCTGCTACTGTGTTCCTGTGTTTGTGTTCACGTTACGGGACTGTTTCGTCTTCGTTCATTTTGTCGGTTTATTGTTTTTGTTCGTTGTTTAAGTATTCTATTAAAATGGATAATCATCACACTGCATTTTGGTCCTCCTCTCTTTCGCCCGACGAAGAACGTTACAAGGATTGCATCATATAATAACACTATTACTCTATTAACTTCTTCTGGCTGCAAGCCCGAGGCCGGCCACAATATGACAACAGCCACTTCAAGTGCAGGGCGCGAAATTCAAAAAATATATTTTTTAGAAATATTTAACTTTCACACATTAACAAGTCCAATACAGCATATGAAAGATAAACATCTTGTGAATCCAGCCAACATGTCCGATTTTTAAAATGTTTTACAGCGAAAACACCACATATATTTATGTTAGCTCACCACCAAATACAAAAAAGGACAGACATTTTTCACAGCACAGGTAGCATGCACAAAGCCAACCTAACTAACCAAGAACCAACCAAACTAACCAAGAAACAACTTCATCAGATGACAGTCTTATAACATGTTATTCAATAAATCTATGTTTTGTTCGAAAAATGTGCATATTTGAGCTATAAATCAGTTTTACATTTCAGCTACCATCACAGCTACCGTCAGAAATGGCACCGAAGCAGCCAGAGTAATTACAGACACCAACGTCAAATACCTAAATACTCATCATAAAACATTTCTGAAAAATACATGGTGTACAGCAAATGAAAGACAGGCATCTTGTGATTCCAGCCAATATTTCCGATTTCTTAAGTGTTTTACAGCGAAAACACAATATAGCATTATATTAGCTTACCACAATAGCCAGAAACACAAGCCATTTACCAGCAGCAAATGTTAGCGATCGTAACAAACCAGCAAAAGATATAGAATTTTTGACTAACCTTGATAAGCTTCATCAGATGACAGTCCTATAACATCAGGTTATACATACACTTATGTTTTGTTCGAAAATGTGCATATTTAGAGCTGAAATCAGTGGTTATACATTGTGCTAACGTAGCATCTTTTTCCCACAACGTCCGGATATTTTTCTGACACTTTTTCTGACACACATATTCTGACCAAATAACTATTCATAAACATAACTAAAAAATACATGTTGTATAGGAAATGATAGATACACTAGTTCTTAATGCAATCGCCGTGTTAGAATTCTAAAAATAACTTCATTACGATATGCAGTTTACGTTATGGCGAGAGCGTGCCCAAAACCTGGGCGCAAACGACTAGTTCACATGTACGACAGATATATGAAATAACATCATAAAATGTGTCCTACTTTTGCTGATCTTCCATCAGAATGTTGTACAAGGGGTCCTTTGTCCAGAACAATTGTTGTTTGGTTTTAGAACGGCCTTTTTCCCTCTCGATTTAGCAAGCACACTTGCCAAGTGGCGCGAATCTCTCCATCGTCAACAAACTCAGAGAACGGAACACGGCAAAACTTCCGAAAAAATTTCAATAATCTGATTAAACTATATTGAAAAAACATACTTTACGATGATATTGTCACATGTATCAAATAAAATCAAAGCCGGAGATATTAGTCGTCCATAACGACAGCTTATCAGAAGGCAAATCCAGGTCCCTTCTCGCGCTCTCCAGAAAACAGGAAACTGGTGACACGTCATGCCAAGAGCTATTATGCGACCCCAGATCAAGTTACACACTCAATTTCTTCTCTCACTGCTTGTCGACATCTAGTGGAAGACGTATGAAGTGCATCTAAACTAATAAATATCAAGGACTTTAATAGGCAGGCCCTAGAACAGTGCATCGATTTCATATTTTCCACTTCCTGTCAGGAAGTTTGCTGCAAAAGGAGTTCTGTTTTACTCACAGATATAATTCAAACGGTTTTAGAAACTAGAGAGTGTTTTCTATCCAATAGTAATAATAATATGCATATTGTACGAGCAAGAATTGAGTACGAGGCCGTTTGAAATGGGCACCTTTTATCCGGCTACTCAATACTGCCCCTGCAGCCCAAACAGGTTAAAGGTGTTTAAAGCTGCAATCCTTAATTGAAACATTAACAAAGTGACCGATGCAAGGACTGACCATCTATGATATAAAATTATAGTTTTAACCATGTTTTTAGGCTATACAGTGTTTGTTTTACATTTACTTTGTTTACAAATATTGGAATAAATGTGTAGTTTTCTTACACACACCGCAAATTAGATTTTCATTTTCACATGGAATTGCAAGTTCACATTTGAAAAACAATCACATCTAAAAATCATATTGCAATTCACATGTGAGGTGACAAATTGTTTTTCTCCTCACATGTGAAAAGGTGGTGATAACATGTTAACTCTAAATGTAATACATGTGAAAATATGTTTTCACATGAAATTTAAGCTGAACATGTGAAAACAGCTATTTCACATGTGAAAATGCGAAGATGGAGTTATGGAGTGATGAGGAAAGAGAGGGATGGAGGTGGACCATGTTCGGAGAACAGACTCATAGGATCCGTTGCTTCCCTTGTAAGGTCTGGCACAGTGAGAACACTTTCTCATGGCTGCCAGTGCTAAGGTTATCATAGACAGTTTGCTTTTGTCTGCGGATGCGTGCATGTGTGTGTGCGTGCGTGCGTCTGCCAGCAAACGGATGGTCCCACTTTATGTGCAGGTGTTGACAGGCAGAGACAAAGCATGAAGACCCTGTTTAAGGAGGGAAAAAAGGACACACACACACACACACAAACACATAACACACACACAGGAGATACAGTATCTCCGTCAAATAGCTAAAGGTCAAGGGCTTTGTCGTCACCTGGAGGGGTCCACAGAATGGGGATTCCCACTCCTGGATAGTCTGAACAAGCCTACTGATCTCCCAGTATTTGTAGATAACTCCTGCAGCTTCAGTCAGTGCGTCATACAGGCTGAAGTTTCCCCTAGAGCTAGCTGCTAGCTGACCTTCCCTAACTCAAACTTTCTCTGTCATGCAACCTCTCCATCCAAGGCAGTACTCTGCTGCTTTACTCTCTCCTACTACACTAGTTCTCCCAATGCCTCTGTTCACACACACGCAAACACGCACGTGCACACACACACACACGCGCGCGTGCACACACACACACACACACACACACACACACACACACACACACACACACACACACACACACACACACACACACACACACACACACACACACACACACACACACACACACACACACACACAGTCTCTCTGCGTAATTAGACTTTTATCTAACGTCCAATTTCGAAGTTGTTCCAACTGTCAAATTTCGAAGTGTTTTTGACACACTGGGTTGACTCTTCCTGCTCAGTCTACAAGCTCTCACAGTCTCACGTCAGATTTAGACATTCATCCATGCTTCTCAAATGCCAAATTTCGAAGTTGTTCCAAATGTCAAATATTGAAGTGTTCAAGTTTAAGTTTAGGCATTAACTCAGAATTTTTAAGGTTAGGGTTAAGTCTCAGCATCAACCATCCCTGTCCACAATGTCCTAGCAAAACCAAAAAGTAACAGCGTTCACTGTTGCCCTAGTGGCTGGTTTCCACATCATCCCTGATGTCCTCAGACATGGATGGACATCGAATACTGACTTGTATCACGGGATGACCTGTCTGGGGCAGTGTAGTTCTCTCTCCAAATGTCAAATTTTGAAGTTGCTCTAAATGCCAAATTTAGTTGGTTAAGGGTTTATGTTTTGGATAGGGTTAAAACATTAAGTTCGGGCACTCATACCAAATGGTTAAGGTAAGGTTTAAGGTTTGGAATAGGGTTAAAAAAAGAAGAACAAAAACACGAGTATCCACCGCTGGGATCGAACGCAACCTTCTGAACCATAGGTCATGGGATCTGCCACAGTGGCCAATTTTGAAGACGTTTCTTGACGTGTTCAGGACATGAATAGACGTTCAATTCTGATGTCATTCTGGAGCGATCTGCCTGCACACACACACACACAGACACACACACTGCCTCTGGTTTCCAGACCCCGTGCTGTATGTAATGAGGTCTATAATGAGAGGTTGTTAGCGAGGTGAGGTTGTTGTGTTTAGAATTGTGCTCTCTGGGTAATTAGGGAGATTGGACCTGACTGAACCGTTCATCACTGATACACACACTGACTGAGCCCTACAGGCAGCACAACTGAGGTGCACACACACACACACACACACACACACACACACACACACACACACACACACACACACACACACACACACACACACACACACACACACACACACACACACACACACACACACACACACACACACACACACACACACACACACGCACACACACACACACTCGTGGGCCCATACACACATGCTCACAGTCATACTTATGCCCACACTCTTTGCACACACACAAACGTTTGCCCATTTACATACACAGATGCTTATTCATGGTCATGCATGCACACACACACGCACGTCAACGCACAAACACACTGCATTCCTGCAGTGATTCATAATGGTTGAGCCTGAGCAGTGCAGTGTTTTCCACTAGTCCCGGCTGTCGGGCTATTCAGCCGATTACAGACTCATTTTCAGCCGGGCACTTTTTCCATGTAAATGAACTAGGCTGCTTTTCAATTCGTTAGTCAGAAAAAAATGTCTGACGAGCACTCTCCCACTAAAATGAACGATATGCATCGTTTAGTGATCTATTGATAGGACAGGCGCCTGTCAGTCACAAAGTGAACCATGACAGGGAAACTGCTGGTTTAACAGTCTGCTGTCTGTCCCGCCTCTCGGTACCTGGGGGTGTGTGTTGTGTGCCCTGTGGTTGTAGTCAAATTGCTTTACATGGAGGGAGAGAGCATGAATTTGCACGTTCCATATAATGTGGTAACGATGAGTCGAAATCCACTTTGCCAATTGTTTTCTGGCACATTAAGTAATTTTATTTAGCGTGCAGGATCTGACAATCACAAGGGGGCAGTAAAAATGTGTCGGTCGGGCCAGTGGATCTCGCCAGTCACTGGGCCAAAAGGGCCTGTAACTTTTCAGCGCATATTTGCATTCCAGTTCAACATTAACCTGCTCTGTCACAGTTTCCCTTTGAAAACCATTGAAGACTACACTCTTAAATGCTATTTGTATTTGAGCAATATGATTGGACGTTTATTCAAGCACCATCACGCTCATGCGAGTCACAAGTTTGTGCTGTGCCCTGGACACCATATGTGAATTGATTGCCCCCCCATCTATCGTCAGAGTTCGTACTGCTAGGTGACGTAAATTGGGATATCCTTAACATCCCGGCCATCCTACAATCTAAACTAGATGCACTCAATCTCAAACAAATGATCAAAGAACCTACCAGGTACAACCCCAAATCTGTAAACATGGGCACCCTCATAGATATCGTCCTGACCAACTTGCCCTCTAAATACACCTCTGCTGTTTTCAACCCGGAACTCAGAGATCACTGCCTCATTGCCTGTGTCCGTTATGGGTCCGCGGTCAAACGACCACCCCTCATCACTGTCAAACGCTCCCTAAAACACTTCTGCGAGCAGGCCTTTCTAATCGACCTGGCCCGGGTATCCTGGAAGGATATTGACCTCATCCCGTCAGTAGAGGATACCTGGTTGTTCTTTAAAAGTGCTTTCCTCACCATCTTAAATAAGCATGCCCCTTTCAAAAAATGTTGAACTAAGAACAGATATAGCCCTTGGTTCACTCCAGACTTGACTGCCCTTGACCAGCACAAAAACACCCTGCGGCGTACTGCATTAGCATCGAATAGTCCCCGCAATATGCAACTTTTCAAGGAAGTCAGGAACCAATACACACAGTCAGTTAGGAAAGCAAAGGCTAGCTTTTTAAAACAGAAATTTGCATCCTGCAGCACTAATTCCAAAAGGTTTCAGGAAACTGTAAAGCATGGAGAATAAGAGTGCCTCCTCCCAGCTGCCCACTGCACTGAGACTAGGAAACACTGTCACCACTGATAAATCCACTATAATCGAGAATTTCAATAAGCATTTCTCTACGGCTGGCCATGCTTTCCACCTGCCTACCCCAACCCCAGCCAACAGCTCTGCACCCCCCGCAGCAAATGGCCCAAGCCCCCCCGCTTCTCCTTCACCCAAATCCAGACAGCGGATGTTCTGAAAGAGCTGCAAAATCTGGATCCCTACAAATCAGCTGGGCTAGACAATCTGGACCCTCTCTTCCTAAAATTATCCACCGCCATTTTTGCAACCCCTATTACTAATCTGTTCAACCTCTCTTTCGTATCGTCTGAGATTCCTAAAGATTGGAAAGCGGCCGCGGTCATCCCCCTCCTCAAAGGGGGAGACACTCTAGACCGAAACTGTTAAAGACCTATATCCATCCTGCCCTGCCTTTCTAAAGTCGTCGAAAGCCAAGTTAATAAACAGATCACCGACCATTTCAAATTCCACCGTACCTTCTCCGTTATGCAATCTGGTTTCCGATCTGGTGACGGTGCACCTCAGCCACGCTCAAGGTCCTAAATGATATCATAACCGCCATCGATAAAAGAAAGTACTGTGCAGCTGTCTTCATCGACCTGGCCAAGGCTTTCGACTCTGTCAATCACCATATTCTTATCGGCAGACTCAACAACCTTGGTTTCTCTAATGTCCGGACCTCTGGCAGTCTCTATGGGGGTGCCACAGGGTTCAATTCTCAGGCCGATTCATTTCTCTGTATATATCAATGACGTCGCTCTTGCTGCAGGTGATTCTTTGATCCACCTCTACACAGACGACACCATTCTGTATACATCTGGCCCTTCTTTGGACATTGTGTTAACAAACCTCTAAACGAGCTTCAATGCCATACAACACTCCTTCCGTGGCCTCCAACTGCTCTGAAATGCTAGTAAAACGAAATGCATGCTCTTCAACCAATCGCTAGCATCACTACCCTGGACAGTTCTGACTTAGAATATGTGGACAACTATAAATACCTAGGTGTCTGGCTAGACTGTAAACTCTCCTTCCAGACTCACATTAAGCATCTCCAATCCAAAGTTAAATCTACAAACGGCTTCCTATTTCGCAACAAACCTCCTTCGCTCGTGCTGCCAAACTTACCCTCGTAAAACTGACTATCCTGCCGATCCTTGACTTTGGCGATGTAATTTACAAATTAGCCTCCAACACTCTATTCAGCAAATTGGATGCAGTCTATCACAGTGCCATCTGTTTTGTCAACAAAGCCCCATATACTACCCACCACTGCGACCTGTATGATCTTGTTGGCTGGTCCTCGCTACAAATTTGTCGCCAAACCCACTGGCTTCAGGTCATCTATAAGTATTTGCTCGGTATAGCTCCGCCTTATCTCAGCTCTCTGGTCACCATAGCAATACCCACCCGTAGCACGCGCTCCAGCAGGTATATTTCACTGGGCATCCCCAAAGCCAACACCTTCTTTGGCCGCCTTTCCTTCCAGTTCTCTGCTGCCAATCACTGGAACGAATGGCAAAAATCACTGAAGTTGGAGACTTATATCTCCCTCACTAACTTTAAGCGTCAGCTGTCAGAGCAGCTTACCGATCACTGCAGCTGTACACAGCCCATCTGTAAATACCCCATCCAACCAACTACCTACCCCATCCCCATATTTGTTTTAGTTTTTTTGCTCTTTTGCACACCAGTATTTCTACTTGCACATCCTCATCTGCACATATATCACTCCAGTGTAAATTGCTAAATTGTAATTACTTCGCCACTATTGGCCTATTTATTGCCTTACCCCCTTACGTAATTTGCGCACACTGTATACAGATTTCTCTATTGTATTACTGACTGTACGTTTGTTTATCCCATGTGTAACTCTGTGTTGTTTTTGTCGCACTGCTTTGCTTTATTTTGGCCAGATCGCTGTTGTAAATGAGAACTTGTTCTCAACTGGCCTACCTAGTTCAATAAAGGTGAAAAAATAAATGAATTAAAAAACAAGTTCTCGAGCACTCGTCTTGAGTTGATGCCTTCACAGAGCAAACGCGAGCTGTGCAGAGCATAAAGAAGCGCCCATCAATCTACTCGCTGAGCTTATTTATTTTAGGGAATGTGATTTACAAAAGTTAACCTTCAACAGTGAACATACCAGCAATATTCTGGCTACTGTTGATATTCTGCAAAAAGAAAGCTACAAAAGACACCTACTATTTGTCTTGGCTAGCCTACTGTAGCCTTGTCATATTGCTTTTGGAAACGCTGTCTTAAAGGGGCAGCGTCCTATTTTTAAATCTCAAAATGAAATAGGGTACTTTAGAAACAAAAGTGAATAATAGCTTAATAGCTGAATATAGAAAGAAAGCATGCCAACCTGTATGCCCTGCATTATCCCAATGCATTTAAGAACTACACCATGTATGGGCCAGTAGAAATTCTGTTCGGGTCAGTATATTTTTGGCCAACTGGCCCGCCTGGGCCAGTGAGAAAAAAGTTAGCGTTGGACCCTGGTGTGTTTCATATGCAGCCACGGAGTGATTACACATAGGATATTTATTGCGCTTTGATTGACGAACAGCAAGCTTGACTAGTTTATAACAGGTGTGGAGCTAACTGAATAAAGTCGATCTCATATGTCCTTGCCATTCATAAATCATACAACGTAGTTGGTAACACTTTACTTGACACCCAGAATCATAACACATTATGAAACGGTCATAACCATGTAAAAATATGACATAATAGCTGACACAACTTGTCGTAACCTGTCATAGTATGGTCATAACACTGTCATGACCCATATTTGATTTGATTTGATTTATTTACACCTGTTGTGACATATATTGTGCTATTTTATGGATTTTATGGATGGTTATGACACCCACATTTACTTATTACTGTTGTAATGAATTCTTTACAGTCATGTTTTTTTTCATCAAATTTCTAATAACTTGTAGAAAATACACTTTATGACATTGTCAAGAAGCATTATGGCCATCCTGTGTCACTTTACTTGGACTAAGAAAATACACTTTATGACACTGTCAAGAAGCATTATGACCCTCATAATCATATAAACCAGATAGGCCTATCACGCACATACCCTTATGTCAGTCATCAGTCAAAAAGACGGTGTCTTGTCCTGCTTCTGAAACCTCCTCCTGCATTCATACCAGTCATCAGAAACAGAGCATTGGGGTAGGTGCTTGTCTAACATCAATTTCAGAAAATGTTAGATAACATAAACATACTGTTGACAATGTGTAATGGAATGTTTTGCCGTGTGTGGTAGGTTTTGGGGGTTTTGACACTCTTATGTTGGTGTCATAACCAGCCATAAAATGACACAATGTATGTCACAACAGGTGTAAATATATGTGCCATGACAGTCTTAAGACCATATTATGACAGGTTATGACAGGTTATGTTATGACATATTATGACATGGTTATGACCGTGTCATAACGTGAAATTACATTGGATGTCAAGTAAAGTTACCACGTAGTTATCCACTGAGTGTACAAAACATTAAGAACACCTGGACTTTCAATGACTTAGACTGACAAGGTGAATCCAGGTGAAAGCTATGAGGGGAGGAGACAGGTTAAAGAAGGATTTTTAAGCCTTGAGACAATTGAGACATGGATTGTGTATGTGTGCCATTCAGAGGGTGAATGGACAAGACAAAAAAAAAGTTTGTGTCAAGAACTGCAATGCTGCTGGGTTTTCCACGCTCAACAGTTTGCTGTGTGTATCAAGAATAGTCCACCCAAAAGACATCCAGCCAACTTGACACAACTGTGGGAGGCATTGGAGTCAACATGGGCCAGCATCCCTGTGGAACGCTTCCGACACCTTGTAGAGTCCATGCCGCGACGTATTGAGGCTGTTCTGAGGGCAAAATGGGATGCAACTCTATAAAAAGAAGGTGTCGTTAATGTTTTGTACATTCAGTGTATGTCCATGGTATTGCATCGGGACACGTAAACTAAAGATCTTGTTTGTATTTTCGATAAGAATTCTATCAGGACATGCCAGACAGTGACGTTAAAGTGATCAAATTCGTTAAGAGAGCCTTTTATTTGGCTCCCTAATTTGCATACTGGTATGCTTTTTGGCGAATATCTGCAGATAAATTATAAAAACATTTAATGATGGTGAATACTCCTCAATGCCGGAACAATAGGTAGGCTAGTGGAGAGATAGCCTCACTCTGGTCCAAAATATGATAACATAAAACAGATTGAATTGTTTTAAAAGCTAATGATACTTATATGGTATTTTCAAAGATGTAGATATAGGTCTACTGATTTAATCAAAGTGTTGACAATGGCGTAGTCAACTGCTGCTTTCTGTGTAGCAAAGCCCATGTTTAACAACTGCTTCATTCTTCAGTCATACCTGTATTGCAGATAGCTGAGAAAATGACTCTTAAAAGGAAGCTTGAAGCCTGTGGAAGACAGCAGACTCTTACTGTATTCACTAAAGGCCCAGTGCAGTCAAAATGAACTTTTCCTTGTGTTTTATATCATATTGCACAACAACTGATGAAACTAACACTGGAAAAGTGTGAACAATTCGGCTTGTCACCAAAAGCACTCACAAACTTCTACAGATGAACAATCGAGAGCATCCTGTCGGGCTGTATCACCGCCTGGTACGGCAACTGCTCCGCCCACAACCGTAAGGCTCTCCAGAGGGTAGTGAGGTCTGCACAACGCATCACCGGGGGCAAACTACCTGCCCTCCAGGACACCTACACCATCCGATGTCACAGGAAGGCCATAAAGATCATCAAGGACAACAACCACCCGAGCCACTGCCTGTTCACCCCGCTATCATCCAGAAGGCGAGGTCAGTATAGGTGCATCAAAGCAGGGACCGAGAGACTACAGATATGGGACCGAGAGAATACAGATATGCATCTGTTGGTCACAGATACCTTAAAAAAAGGTAGGGGCATGGATCAGAAAACCAGTCAGTATCTGGTGTGACCACCATTTGCCTCATGCAGCGTGTCAGATCTCCCTCAAGTTGATCGGGCTGTTGATTGTGGTCTGTGAAATGTTGTCCTACTTCTCTTTAAGAGCTGTGCAAAGTTGCTGGATACTGGCGGGAACTGGAACACGCTGTCATACACGTTGATGCACAGCATCCCTAACATGCTCAATGGGTGACATGTCTGGTGAGTATGCAGGCCATGGAAGAACTGGGACATTTTCAGCTCCCAGGAATTGTTACAGATCCTTGCAACATGGGGCCGTGCATTATCATTCTGTAACAAGAGTTGATGGCAGTGGATGAATGGCACGACAATGGGCCTCAGCATCTCGTCACGGTCTCTCTGTGCATTCAAATTGCCATCAATAAAATGTAATTGTGTGCATTGTCCGTAGCTTATGCCTGCCCTTATCATAACCTCACCGCCACCGTGGGGCACTGTTCACGACGTTGACATCAGCAAACCTCTCGCCCACACGACTCCATACATTGTCTGCCATCTGTCCGGTACAGTTGAAGCTGGGATTCATCCATGAAGAGCACACCTTCCAGCGTGCCTGTGGCCATCGAAGGTGAGCATTTGCCCACTGAAGTCGGTTACGACTTCAAAATGCAGTCAGGTCACCGTAGGTGAAGAAGCCGGATGTGGAGGTCCTGGGCTGGCGTGGTTACACGTGGTCTGAAGTTGTGAGGCCGGTTGGAGGCGGCTTATGGTGGAGAAATTAACATTAAATTCTCTGGTAACAGCTCTGGTGGACATTCTTGCAGTCAGCATGCCAATTTCATGTTCCCTCAAAGTTGAGACATCTGTGGCATTGCATTGTGTGGTCTTTTATTGTCCCCAAGCACAAGGTGCACCTGTATAATGATCATGCTGTTTAATCAGCTTCTTGAGATGCCACACCTGTCAGGTGGATGGATTATCTTGGCAAAGGAAAAATGCTCACTAACAGGGATGTAAACAAATGTATGCATAACGTTTTAGACAAATACGCTTTTTTTGCGTATGGACATTTTCTGGGATCTTTTATTTCAGCTCATGAAACATGGAATCAACACTTTACATGTTGCATATATTTTTTTGTTCGGTGTAGCATTAGAATGTACCAGAGTCATTGCTGCCTACTTTTCCTATTTGGTTGTTTTCTCAATGTGCTTGTGGAAAACACTGCAGTGCCAAAGCAGAATGGCACAACTGTAATCAGAACCCCTTTATGTGTGTGTGTGCATGTGTTTGTGTGTGTGTGTATGTGCAGTGTGCATTGTACATGTGTGTCCTGTCCTCAGTGTCTGCCATGCGGTTTGGATCCCTGTGTCCATTCCCTCTATGTGTGAATGTGAGCTCACTACCCCCTGTATAAACAAATACATCATCCCTCTGAGCGCAGCCAGGTCACTCCAGTTCCAAGGCGATATTCGACATTCATCCAGGTCCCCAGGAAGTTGGGAGATGCTTTCAAAACTGGCCACTAGGGGATACAGTGAGCACTATTACCATCAAGTAGGCTTGCAGCTTGCTAGTGCGTTGTGGATGGGGATGGCAGATGGGCATAAGCCATAAGCTCTGTCTCATTTATAAAAAACTTATTTGGGACAGGGGAGCAGTATTGAGTAGCTTGGATAAAAAGGTACCCAGAGTAAACTGCCTGCTACTCTGTCTTAAAAGCTAGAATATGCATATAATTAGTAGATTTGGATAAAAAACACTCTGACGTTTCTAAAACTGTTTGAATGATGTCTGTGAGTATAACAGAACTCATATGGCAGGCAAAAACCTGAGAAAAAATCCATCCAGGAAGTGGGAAATCTGAGGTTTGTAGTGTTTCAACTCTTTGCCTATCCAAGATACAGTGGAAATGGGGTCATGTTGCACTTCCTAAGGCTTCCACTAGATGTCAACAGTCTTTAGAACCTTGTTTGGTGCTTCTACTATAAAGGAGGGGGCAATGAGAGGGGATTGCGTCAGATGTCTGGCAGAGTGCCACGAGCTGGTCACGCGAATTCACATGAGAGGTAGCTTGCGTTCCATTGCATTTCTGAAGACAAAGAAATTCTCCGGTTGGAACATTATTGAGGATTTAGGTTAAAAACATCCTAAAGATTGATTCTATACTTAGTTTGACATGTTTCTACAAACTGTAATATGACTTTTCATCTGAACTTTTTCCTGGACCTGCCAGCGCGTTGTCAGTTTGGATTGTGTACTAAACGTGCAAACAAAAGGAGGTGTTTGGACATAAATGATGGACTTTATCGAACAAATCAAACATTTATTGTAGAACTGTGATTCCTGGGAGTGCATTCTGATGAAAATCATCAAAGGTAAGTGAATATTTATAATGCTATTTCTGACTTTGTTGACTCCACAACATGGCGGATATCTCTTTGGCTTGTTTGGGCTCTGAGCGCTGTACTCAGATTATTGCATGGTGTGCTTTATCGGTAAAGCTTTTTTGAAATCTGACACAGCGGTTGCATTAAGGAGAAGTTTATCTAAAGTTCCATGCATAACACATGTATTTTCATCAACATTTATAATGAGTATTTCTGTAAATTGATGTGGCTCTCTCCAAAATCACTGGATGTTTTGGAAGCAAAACATTACTGAACGTAACGCGCCAATGTAAACTGAGATTTTTGGATATAAATATGAACTTTATCGAACAAAACATACATGTATTGTGTAACATGAAGTCCTATGAGTGTCATCTGATGAAGATCATCAAAGGTTAGTGATTAATTTTATCTCTATTTATGCTTTTTGTGACTCCTCTCTTTGGCTGGAAAAATGGCTGTGTTTTTCTGTGGCTATGTAGTGACCTAACATAATCGTTTGGTGTGCATTCGTCGTAAAGCCTTTTTGAAATCTGCTACGTTAGCTGGATTCACAACAAGTGTAGCTTTAATTTGGTTTATTGCATGTGTGATTTCATGAAAGTAAAATGTTTATAGTAATTTATTTGAATTTGGCGCTCTGCATTTTCACTTGATGTTGGCCATGCGGGACACTAGCGTCCCACATATCCCAGAGAGGTTTTAAACTTTCGTAATGCCTAAACTTAACTGTCAAAATTATATGTTTTTCCCGGTCTCTTGACAGACATTGAAGTCAAACCGAGAGAGAGAGAGAGAGAGAGAACAGAGTCCTTGATTGTTTATGAGCTTTTTACCAATGAAAGGCTGAAAGCCTCACAATCCATCTAGCTGCATCCTCTCTCATCTGAAGCACTAGGAACATAATATGACAGAAAATAATATGACGCAACACCGGACAACACAGAACACAAAGGAACAGTGTTACAAATCAAAGCGCCTCAGGGAATAACATGAGCTCCATGTTGGGATGTTCAGAATGCTCTCAGAATATTGAGAGGGAGACCAAACTAGTCCTGTCCCTCTCCTAACTTTCAAACTCACTCTTTCACTTTCCCATGTGCTCTACTTACAACCTCCCCAACAACCTGCTGTGAGTGTCACGTACAGGAATGACTTCATGTGAATTATAAATGTTTTCAGCTGGAGATGTCTTCATGCGAAGATGAAATGTGTTGACAGCTTCAGGGATTGTCGCTCTCAAGGGATTTTGGAGCAAATCAAATCTCATCTGAAGTTAATAATCTAATAGAAATCACAATATGCCTCAATGTGAGTATGATTAAAATGTTTTGTTTGCAATGTCATCACGTCTCCTGTGTGTACTAATAATACCTTTCTAGAGTTTGGTTTTCTTTCCTGTTTTGAGATTAAATCAAATCTGTTTATGTCTTATGTCCCATCTTAAATGTGTCCATTGCAGAGATCATGCAGATGAATATGCCAGAAACTGACACACTGACCCTGTACCAAATGCTTTTGAATTGTTTCACTTTCTTCCTATTTTTGGGGGGAACTTAGAACTGGTAGGTTATGGTTGGAGGACAGCTTATATTACATCTATCATTATATGGATGTAAACTCACTATATGATAGGCTGGTATTCCATTTTTAACCTTTGTTTTATGAAGGAAAGGAAACAGGGAGAGGAGGCAAGAATAGGAGGAAATAAAGCCATTTTTGACATTTAGGACAAACTCTTTCTTATCACTTTTTACCTTTGACCTTTCCTCAAACATTCTTCAGTTTGTTTATAAGGTTGTGGAACTGCTAGCTTTTCACTTTTCTTTTAGAGACGACAGAAATAACTGAGAGGAATTTGGGGTTCCCTTCCCTGTGTCACCTTATACCCCGGACAGAGCCCTTCCAAATTAGCCTGCATCCTACACACATGCACACTCACACACACCACTCGATCTAGTGTTTGGAGTGTGAGCTCTCTGGCCTTCACATACCTACAGTGTCGACTTTTGATGGGTGAGTGATGTGTGGTGAGTTCCTATGCGGTTTCTCTCTCTCTCCCTGTATCTCTTCTTATGTGTCTCTTTCTCATACTCCCCTAAGGTTACTCATCACCCAAGCATAGTTGACCAAACCACCTACAATACAAATCACAACCTTGACTTCCTCCTCCTAGCTCTCTGCAGCAACCCCAACAGCTGACAGGCATTTACTGTGTAATCAAACCCTGATCATCCTTGCTAGCCCACTGAAGCCTAGTTTGCACTGAGGGCTCACAAGTATTCAGGACCTTTATTTATCCAGTGTCTCAGAGTAGGAGTGCTGATCTAGTAATAATAATAATAATAATAATTGAATTCATTATGATCTAAAAGGCACAACTGATCCTAGATCAGCACTCTCAGACAAAACTCCTGCCATTGACCCATTGCGTTGCTTGTGTTGGACAGAGATTGAAAAGCTATTGTTACAGTATACATGTTTTTTTTATTTTATACATTTGCAACAATTTCTGAAAACCTGTTTTCACTTTGTGTCACACCCTGATCTGTTTCATCTGTCCTTGTGATTGTCTCCACCCCCCTCCAGGTGTTGCCCATCTTCCCCATTATCCCCTGTGTATTTATACCTGTGTTCTCTGTTTGTCCGTTGCCAGTTCGTCTTGTTTGTCAAGTCAACCAGTGTTTCTGTTCTCAGCTCCTGCTTTTCCCAGTCTCTCTTTTTCTCGCCCTTCTGGTTTTGACCCTTGCCTTCCTGACTCTGAGCCCGCCTGCCTGACCACTCTGCCTGTCCATGACACTAAGCCTGCCTGCCGACCTGTACCTTTGCCCCACCTCTGGATTATTGACCTCTGCCTACCTTGACCCTGAGCCTGCCTGCCATCCGGTACCGTTGCCTCACCTCTGGTTTACTGACCCCTGCCTGCCTTGACCTGTCTATTGCCTGCCCCTGTTGGAATATTAAACCATTGTCAATTCAATGTGTCTGCATCTGGGTCTTACCTTAATTCCTGATACGTTGTCATTATGGGGTATTATGTGTAGATTGATGATGAAAATATTACATTTAATCCATTTTAGAATAAGGCTGTAACATAACACAATGTGGAAAATGTCAAGGGGTCTGAACACTGTACATAAAACAGAATCCATACACATTTTATTTTACATATATTTGATAGAGAACAGACGTTTATTTATTGTTGTATAAGATATATAAATTATGTTACATTATATTGGAGGGGAACAAACATTTTCAAAGCCATGTACGCTGAGTGGAGTACAGAAACCAACAGGACTGATGATAAATAATTTACATCTGGGAGGCTGTTCTGTTGGATAGCTACAAAACATAATGTACTTACTATTTTATCCATCTTTCTTTCTCTTCTCTCTCTCTCTCCTTCCTCTCTCACTCACTCTCTATCCCCAAGTACCTCACTCTAGCTCTCTCCTTCCTCTCTCACTCACTCTCTATCCCCAAGTACCTCACTCTAGCTCTCTCCTTCCTCTCTCACTCACTCTCTATCCCCAAGTACCTCACTCTAGCTCTCTCCTTCCTCACTCTCTCTCTCTCTATCCCCAACTACCTCTCTCTAGCTCTCTCCTTCCTCATTCTCTCACTCTCTATCCCCAACTACCTCACTCTAGCTCTCTCCTTCCTCACTCTCTCTCTCTCTATCCCCAACTACCTCTCTCTAGCTCTCTCCTTCCTCATTCTCTCACTCTCTATCCCCAACTACCTCACTCTAGCTCTCTCCTTCCTCACTCTCTCACTCTCTATCCCCAACTACCTCTCTCTAGCTCTCTCCTTCCTCACTCTCTCACTCTCTATTCCCAAGTACTCCCCTCTAGCTCTCTCCTTGCTCACTCTCTCACTCTCTATCCCCAATTACCTTTTTCTAGTTCTCTCTTACCCTCTCTCATTCTCTCCATCCGTTCCTCTCTCCTCAAATGCTCTAACTCTCACTTGTCAGGAGTGATTTTGGATAAACTTGGTCATTCCAAAGCACGCCCCCATTCTCATCGACGGGACTGTAGTGGAGCAGGTTGAGAGCTTCAAGTTCCTTGGTGTCCACATCCCCAACAAACTATCATGGTCCAAACATACCAAGACAGTCGTGAAGAGGGAACGACAATGCCCATTCCCCCTCAGGAGACTGATCCTCAAAAAGTTCTACAGCGGCACCATCGAGAGCATCCTGACTGGTTGCATCACCGCCTGGTATGGCAACTACTCGGCCTCCGACCGCAAGGCACTACAGAGGGTAGTGCGTACGGCCCAGTACATCACTTGGCCCAAGCTTCCTGCCATCCAAGACCTCTATAACAGGCGGTGTCAGAGAAAGGGCCTAAAAATTGCCAAAGACTCCAGCCACCCTCGTCATAGACTGTTCTCTCTGCTCCGGAGTGCCAAGTCTAGGTCCAAAAGGCTTCTTAACAGCTTCTACCCCCAAGCCGTAAGAGTCCTGAACAGCTAATCAAATGACTACCCAGACTATTTGCATTGTTCTCTCCCACATGCATAGTCACTTTACCTCTACCTACATGTACATATTACCCCAATTACCTCGACTAACCTGTGCCCCCGCACTTTGACTCTGTCAATGTGCCCCCTGTATATAGCCTCACTACTGTTATTTTATTGTTGCTCCTTAATTATTTATTTTTCTATTTTTTGTTATTTTTTGTTGTTATTTTTTACTTCAGTTTATTTTAGTAAATACTTTCAAAACACTTATTTTTCTTAACTGCATTGTTGGTTAAGGGCTTGCAAGTAAGCATTTCACTGTAAGGTAATACTTGTTGTATTCGGCGCATGTGACAAATAAAATATGATTTGATTTGATTCCTTGGTGTGACTTTGTGAGGCGGTAACCTTGAGAGGGTGTGTGTGTGTGTGCGTGCGTGTGTGCGTGCGCATGTGCGTGCGTGCGTGCGTGCGTGCGTGCGTGTGTGTGTGTGTGTGTGTAAGCGAGAGAGAGAGAGAGGATGAGTCCCTGTGTGTATAGTAGATTAAAAAGTGTGAAAGGAGATACTGTGATGTGACAGGGTTTAATGAAAAACGCCTGATCACAGTGTGTGTGTGTGTGTGTGTGTGTGTATATGTGTGTGTGTGTGTATATGAGTGTGTTAATTGCGCTGCTATCTGACCAGCACAAACTACAGGTCCTACAGCCCTGGGGCTGTATGTAACTAGCTCCTCAGAGTAGGAGTGCTGATACAGGATCAGGTCCATCCTGTCGATGTAATCTTATTCAATGTGATCTAAAAGGCAAAACTGATCCTTAACCCCTAAAAGTCTAAGGGCTCTATTTTTGGCCGGCGTTAAGGTGGTACCAGTGTTAAACGCACGCTCTTTGGCAATTTAGACTTGTAAAAGCCAGTGCTCTGCTATTTTCCAACCCTCATGCCAGTGTTGGTAATTGACCTGTCTTATATCAGCTCGCTTGCACTGAGGTGGGAGGGGTGGAAATATTTTAGGCGTGTCTTTAAAAACGTGTGCCAATGTGCCAATTTCACGCAGCGCTACTGGTGATATTTAAGACTCACCAAAAGCTGGTCTTAGCAGTAACGCAATTGGTTTTGGCATCAATTTGGCCAGCAGAGGCACACAGTAGCCTAATCAGTAGCCTATAACCAATGTTTTATTAAAATATCATGAGCAGCAAAACAGTCAACAGACATCCCCTATTATTTATATTGGACATTATTTTTGTCCATAGAGCTTCTGTGAAAAGTTTGTACTCATTAGGCCGTGCGGGAGTGGATATCGACTCTCAGCACTCCTACTCTAAATCACTTTAGAATAGAAGTGCAAGGACATCTAACTTCCTGCAATTCTCCACATTTTACCAAGAGGTTGAGAGAAAATGTTGCTATTTTAAAACGAATTTCCTGCAGTTCTACACATTTTGCCATGTGACATGGAGAAACATTTTGTCACGCCCTGGCCATAGAGAGGCTTTTATTCTCTATTTTGGTTAGGCCAGGGTGTGACTAGGGTGGGCATTCTAGTTTCTTTATTTCTATGTTTTGTATTTCTATGTTTTGGCCGGGTATGGTTCTCAATCAGGGACAGCTCTCTATCGTTGTCTCTGATTGGGAATCATACTTAGGCAGCTTTTTTTCCTTTGGTGTTTGTGGGTAGTTGACTTTGTTAGTGGCACTATAGCCCTAGTAAGCTTCACGGTCGTTTTTTTGTTTTGTTGGTGGCATTCTAAATAATAGAAAATGTACGCTTACCACACTGCAACTTGGTCCGGTCATTTCCACGTAGACAACGGCCGTGACACATTTTCAGTTTCATAGCTAATCTTATGCTATCCTACACATTTTGCCATGAGGCTAAGAGAAAAAGGTTCATTTCCTGCAATTATATACATTTTGCCATGGGGCATGGAAAAAAATTTGCAGTTTCATACTGTAGTGGCTTCCGTCGGTAGAAGGAGAGGAGGACCAAAGAGCAGCGTGGTATGTATCCATATTTATTAGAATACTTTTTCAATAATGAACAAAACAATAAACAGACGAAAACCCAACGAAGCTACAGTCCCGAACTAGAGAACACAAAAACAGATGAACGCAAGAACAGGAACAATCACCCACAAACCAACAGTGAAAACAGGCTACCTTAATATGGTTCCCAATCAGAGACAACGTAAAACACCTGCCTCTGATTGAGAACCATATCAGGCCAATAAGACAAACCTAAACAAAGAAACACATAACATAGACTACACCCACCCAGCTCACGTCCTGACCAACTAAACAAAGACTAAACAAAGGAAATAAGGTCAGGAATGTGACACATACCTAATCTCATGCTATTCTACACATTTTGCCACGAGGCAGAGAGAGAATTGTGCAGACTTAAAGCTAATTCACTGTAATTCTAAAATATTTGCCATGGTTTATGTGATCATATGATGTCTGGGTGGGAGTGGTACGCCAGTCCATACGTCCCCTGACCACACAGTCGTCACGTCATAAAAAGACAGTTTCTGCTGAACAATTTATTTTCAAACTCTCCTTTACACAAGTCCTTTTCCTATGCCAAACATGTGTTGCTGTTTTATATTGTTGGATCATTAGGACCCATAAAAATATGTGAAAGATTGTATTCTTTAGTTTAAAGATGTATTGTAAGAGCTTCAGTTTAGGGGGATTTTAAATATTTGATTCGTAACAGAGGAAAACTGACAAGAGTCGTCGGCCAAAATCTGTCTGAAAGGACTCCTTAGTCTAATGTCATGTCTTCTGATAACACACAAACAACCCCCCCCCCCCACCCCCCCCACCCCACACACACACAAAAATCCTCCCGTCCCCACCCACACAACACCACCAAACTCACCAAACCCCAGGGACGTTGGGTCTCGGAAACAATCAAATAAAATATATATGGTTCCTTACGTTCCCAACGATGCAGGTTTAATAATAATAATAAGAATACAAATAAAATAGTAACACAAGTGGCATAAAATAAAATACACAAGAGTGGAGCTGTATACAGGAAGTACCAGTACCAGAGGTACGAGGTATTTGAGGTAAATATGTACATGAAGGCATGGTAAAGTAACTAGGCATCAAGATAGATAATAATAAGATTAAAATAAACACAGTAGCCACAGAGTCATCACCAGTGGAAAATCTGAAGTATACAGAGGCCAGAGAGCATCTGTTGAGTCTATCAGTAAATTCCCAGTCCTGCTGTTCCTCTACAGAACAAACATGTCAGACAGGAGATTTACACTGGCATGGAAACCACACAGACATACCAGCTAGGTAGCTCAAGATCCGTTGTGAAATTAGACATCTGTCCAAGTAAGAAGGACGTTGGGAGATGACGTCAAAACCGGCCACTAGGGGCAAAGTTGAGTGTAATTACCATCAAGTAGGCTTGGGTTTTAATAGGGCATTGTAGATGGGGATGGAGGATGGGTGTAAGCCGTGACCTCTGACTCCGAGGGTTCCATGTTCAATCCCAATTAGAATTTTTTATTTGTTTACCCTATCCCAAACCTTAACTCTTAACTTAAGCGTTCGCAATTAATACCTCAATTTAACCTTAGAAATGTGATGTTTATGGATAGAGTTTGGACATTTGATTTTGCAGTGAGATCTGCACATCAAATCAAATTGTATTCATCACATGCTTAGTTAACAACAGGTGTAGGCTAACAGTGAAATGCTTACTTACAGGTCTTCCCCAAAAAATGCAGAAAGAAAGAAAATAATAGAAAGTAATAACATGTAACAATAAATACACAATGAGTAACAGTAATTTGTCTATATACACGGTGTATACACCAGTGCCGAGTACCGAGTGCCGAGTCAATGTGCAGGGGTACAAGGTAGTTAGGGTAGATATGTACAGTTGAAGTCGGAAGTTTACATACACCTTAGCAAATACGTTTAAACTCAGTTTTTCCCAATTCCTGACATTTAATCCTAGTAAAAATTCCATGTCTTTGGTCAGTTAGGATCACCACTTTATTTTAAGAATGTGAAATGTCTGAATAATAGTAGAGAGAATGATTTATTCAGCTTTTATTTCTTTCATCACATTCCCAGTGGGTCAGAAGTTTACATACACTCAATTAGTGTTTGGTGGCATTCCCTTTAAATTATTTAACTTGGGTCAAACGTTTCAGGTAGCCTTCCACAGCTTCCCACAATAAGTTGGGTGAATTTTGGCCCATTCCTCCTGACAGAGCTGGTGTAACAGAGTCAGGTTTGTAAGCCTCCTTGCTCGCACACGCTTTTTCAGCTCTGCCCACACATTTTCTACAGGATTGAGGTCAGGGCTTTGTGATGGCCATTACAATACCTTGACATTGTTGTCCTTAAGCCATTATGCCACAACTTTGGAAGTATGCTTGGGGTAATTGTCCATTTGGAAGACACATTTGCGACCAAGCTTTAACTTCCTGACTGATGTCTTGAAATGTTGCTTCAATATATCCACATCATTTTCCTGCCTCATGATGCCATCTATTTTATGAAGTGCACCAGTACCTCTTGCAGGAAAGCACCCCCACAACATGATGCTGCCACCCCCGTGCTTCACGGTTGGGATGGTGTTCTTCGGCTTGCAAGCCTCCCCCTTTTTCCTCCAAACATAACGATGGTCAATATGGCCAAAAATTTCATTTTTTGTTTCATCAGGCCAGAGGACATTTCTCCAAAAAGTATGATCTTTGTCCCCATGTGCAGTTTCAAACCGTAGTCTGGCTTTTTATGGCGGTTTTGGAGCAGTGACTTCTTCCTTGCTGAGCGGTCTTTCAGGTTATGTCGATATAGGACTCGTTTTACTGTGGATATAGATATTTTTATACCTGTTTCCTCCAGCATCTTCACAAGGTCCTTTGCTGTTGTTTTAGGATTGATTTGCACTTTTCGCACCAAAGTGCGTTCATCTCTAGGAGACAGAACGCGTCTCCTTCCTGAGTGGTATGATGGCTGCGTGGTCCCATGGTGTTTGTACTTGCATACTATTGTTTTTACAGATGAACGTGGTACCTTCAGGCATTTGGAAATTGCTCCCAGGGATGAACCACACTTGTGGAGTCTACAATTTTTTTTCTGAGGTCTTGGCTAATTTATTTTGATTTTCCTATATGGTCATGCAAAGAGGCACTGAGTTTGTAGGCCTTGAAATACATCCACAGGTACACCTCCAATTGACTCAAATTATGTAAATTAGCCTATCAGAAGCTTCTAAAGCCATGACATAATTTTCTGGATTTTCCAAGCTGTTTAAAGGTACAGTCAACTAGTGTATGTAAACATCTGACCCACTGGAATTGTGATACAGTGAATTATAAGTGAAATAATCTGTCTGTAAACAATTGTTGAAAAATGACTTGTGTCATGCACAAAGTAGATGTCCTAACCGGCTTGCCGAAACTATAGTTTGTTAACAAGACATTTGGGGAGTGGTTGAAAAACACTCCAACCTAAGTGTATGAAAACTTCCGACTTCAACTGTACATATCACCAGAAACAAAGTGACTAGGCAACAGAATAGATAATAAACAGTAGCAGCAGTGTATGTGATTAATCAAAAAAGTTAGTGCAAAAAAGGTCAATCCAGACAGTCCCATTAGATATTTGGTTAAAACCTGTTTGGGATAGGAGGCAGCATTTTCACTTTTGCATGAAATGCGTGCCCAGAGTAAACTGCCTGCTACTCTGTCCCAGATGCTAATATATGCATATTATTAGTAGTATTGGATAAAAAACACTCTGAAGTTTCTAAAACTGTTTGAATGATGTCTGTGAGTATAACAGAACTCATATGGCAGGTGAAAACCTGAGAAAAATACAACCAAGAAGTGGAAAATCTGAGGTTTGTAGTTTTTCAAAGCTTGGCCTACCGAATACACAGTGTCTATGGGGTTAAGTTGCACTTCCTAAGGCTTCCACTCGATGTCAACCGTCTTTAGAAACTAGTTTCAGGCTTCTGCTATAAAGGAGGGGGGAATGGGAGCTGAATGAGTCATGGGTCTGGCAGAGTGTCTCAGGCTCGTGACGTGCGCTCCCGACAGAGTTAGCTCTCGTTCCAATGCTTTGCTGCAGACAATGGAATTCTCCGGCTGGAAAATTATTGATGATTTATGTTAAAAACATCCTAAAGATTGATTCCATACATCGTTTGATATATTTCTACGACCTGTAACGGAACTTTTGGAGTTTTTGTCTGGACGCAGTGCTGTGTTCGCCTTAGCAATCTCACTAGGATAAAGACCTCCTCCATTCCTGCCATTATTGAAAGAGATCGTGATATCTCACATCTCAAAATAGGGCTACTTAATGTTAGATCCCTCACTTCAAAGGCTGTTATAGTCAATGAACTAATCACTGATCATAATCTTGATGTGATTGCCCTGACTGAAACATGGCTTAAGCCTGATGAATTTACTGTGTTAAATGAGGCTTCACCTCCTGGTTACACTAGTGACCATATCTCCCGTGCATCCCGCAAAGGCGGAGGTGTTGCTAACATTTACGATAGCAAATTTCAATTTACAAAAAAAAAATGACGTTTTCGTCTTTTGAGCTTCTAGTCATGAAATCTATGCAGCCTACTCAATCACTTTTTATAGCTACTGTTTACAGGCCTCCTGGGACATATACAGCGTTCCTCACTGAGTTCCCTGAATTGTCTCTGGACCTACTAACTGTCACAGTCATACTCTGGACCTAGTTTTGTCACATGGAATAAATGTTGTAGATCTTAATGTTTTTCCTCATAATCCTAAACTATCGGACCACCATTTTATTATGTTTGCAATCGCAACAAATAAAATGCTCAGACCCCAACCAAGGAGCATCAAAAGTCGTGCTATAAATTCTCAGACAACACAAAGATTCCTTGATGCCCTTCCAGACTCCCTCTGCCTACCCAAGGACGTCAGAGGACAAAAATCAGTTAACTTCTTGTCAATACGGGGGCGCTGTTTTCACTTTGGAAAAAATCGTGCCCAAATTAAACGGCCTCGTACTCTGTTCTAGATCATACAATATGCATATTATTATTACTATTGGATAGAAAACACTCTCAAGTTTCTAAAACTGTTTGAATTATATCTGAGTAAAACAGAACTCATTTGGCAGCAAATTTCCATACAGGAAGTGAAAAATCTGAAAACGAGGCTCTGTTTCAGGGCCTGCCTATTCAACTGGCTTTTATTGATCGATATGCATGCACTTCATACGCCTTCCACTAGATGTCAACAGGCAGTGGAAGGTGGAATAGGGTGTCTAGCTTGATCTGAGGCCTGAACAAGAGCTTTTGGAGTGACAGGTCCGGTATTTCTTTGTCTTCGACGGCGCGCGAGGGACCTCGACATTGTCTTCTGAAAAGCGTTCGGTATACACGGCGAATATCGCCGGCTCTGATTTTATTTGATACATATGATAATAACATCATAAAGTAGGTTTTTTCAACCGAGTTTTATCAGTTTATTCAACGTTTATTGGGACTTTTGGAGTTTTCCGTTCTTTGCGCCAAGAGAGGATGGGAATGTTAGCAACCTTGGCTAGCATTGTGGCGCGAATTCGACAGAAGAAATGGACATTCTAAAACCAAACAACGATTTATTCTGGAAATAGGACTCCTTGTACAACATTCTGATGGAAGCTCAGCAAAAGTAAGACAACATTTATGATGTTATTTCGTATTTCTGTGTAATATGTTGATGTCTATTCTCCGCCGTGTTGGTGAGCACTGTCTCACAATAACCCAAGCTGTATGTTGTGGTAAAGTTATTTTTAAAAATCTAACACAGCGGTTGCATTAAGAACCAGTGTATCTTTCATTTGCCATACAACAAGTATTTTTATGTAAAGTTTATGATGAGTTCTTTGGTCAGATTAGGTGAGTGTCCAAAATATCACCGGAGATTCTGGTGAATCGTTGCTACGTATTCACAATGTATAACCAGGATTTGTAGCTATAAATATGCACATTTTCAAACAAAAAATAAATGTATTGTATAACATGATGTTATAAGACTGTCATCTGATGAAGTTGTCCAAAGGTTAGTGATTAATTTTATATCTTTTGCTGGTTTTTGCGAAAGCCACCTTTGCGGTGAATAAATGTGTTTGTGTGTTTGGCTATTGTGGTAAGCTAATATAATTCTATATTGTGTTTTCGCTGTAAAACACTTTAAAAAATCGGAAATATTGGCTGGATTCACAAGATGTTTATCTTTCATTTGCTGTACACCATGTATTTTTCATAAATGTTTTATGATGAGTATTTATGTATTTCACGTTGCTCTCTGTAATTATTCTGGCTGCTTTGGGGCTATTTTTGATGGTGGCTGCAATGTAAAACTATGATTTATACCTCAAATATGCACATTTTCGAACAAAACATAAATGTATTGTATAACATGTTATAAGACTGTCATCTGATGAAGTTGTTTCTTGGTTAGTGACTAATTTTATCTCTATTTTGTCGGTTTTGTGAAAGCTACCTATGCGGTGGAAACATGGTGAAAATATGCGGTTGTGTGTTTGGCTATTGTGGTTAGCTAATAGAAATACATATTGTGTTTTCGCTGTAAAACATTTTAAAAATCGGAAATGATGGCTGGATTTACAAGATGTTTATCTTTCATTTGCTGTATTGGACTTGTGATTTCATGAAAATTATATTATATGATATCCCTGTCCCGTTAGGCTAGGCTATGCTAGTCAGCTTTTTTGATGAGGAGGATCTTGGATCCGGGAGGGTGATGAAGTAGAGGTTAACCACCTAATTGAGGAACTCAATTTAACCTTGTGCAATACCCTAGATGCAGTTGCACCCCTAAAAACTAAAAACATTTGTTATAAGAAACTAGCTCCCTGGTATACAGAAAATACCCGAGCTCAGAAGCAAGCTTCCAGAAAATTGGAACGGAAATGGCGCCACACCAAACTGGAAGTCTTCCGACTAGCTTGGAAAGACAGTACCGTGCAGTATCGAAGAGCCCTCACTGCTGCTCGATCATCCTATTTTTCCAACTTAATTGAGGAAAATAAGAACAATCCTACATTTATTTTGATACGGTCGCAAAGCTAACTAAAAAGCAGCATTCCCCAAGTGAGGATGGCTTTCACTTCAGCAGTAATACATTCATGAACTTCTTTGAGGAAAAGATCATGATCATTAGAAAGCAACTTATGGACTCCTCTTTATATCTGCGTATCCCTCCTAGGATCGAGAGACAATTAAGTGTTTTAGTACTATATCTCTTGACACAATGATGAAAATAATCATGAACTCTAAACCTTCAAGCTGCATACTGGAACCTATTCCAACTAAACTACTGAAAGAGCTGCTTCCTGTGCTTGGCCTTCCTATGTTGAACATAATAAATGTCTGTCTATCTACCGGATGTGTACCAAACTCACTAAAAGTGGCAGTAATAAAGTCTCTCTTGAAAAAGCCAAACCTTGACCCAGAAAATATAAAAAACTATCGGCCTATATCGAATCTTCCATTCCTCTCAAAAAAATGTGAAATGCTGTTGCGCAGCAACTCACTGCCTTCCTGAAGACAAACAATGTGTACGAAATGCTTCAGTCTGGTTTTTGACACCATCATAGCACTGAGACTGCACTTGTGAAGGTGGTAAATGATCTTTTAATGGCGTCAGACCGAGGCTCTGCATCTGTCCTCGTGCTCCTAGACCTTAGGGCTGCTTTTGATACCATCGATCACCACATTCTTTTGGAGAGATTGGAAACCCAAATTGGTCTACACGGACAAGTTCTGGCCTGGTTTAGATCTTATCTGTCGGAAAGATATCAGTTTGTCTCTGTGAATGGTTTGTCCTCTGACAAATCAACTGTACATTTCGGTGTTCCTCAAGGTTCCGTTTTAGGACCACTACTGTTTTCACTATATATTTTACCTCTTGAGGATGTCATTCGAAAACATAATGTTAACTTTCACTGCTATGCGGATGACACACAGCTGTACATTTCAATGAAACATGGTGAAGCCCCAAAATTGCCCTCGCTAGAAGCCCATGATTCAGACATAAGGAAGTGGATGGCTGCAAACGTTCTGCTTTTAAACTCAGACAAAACAGAGATGCTTGTTCTAGGTCCCAAGAAACAAAGAGATCTTCTGTTGAATCTGACAATGAATCTTGATGGTTGTAAAGTCGTCTCAAATAAAACTGTGAAGGACCTCAGTGTTACTCTGGACCCTGATCTCTCTTTTGACGAACATATCAAGACTGTTTCAAGGACAGCTTTTTTCCATCTACGTAACATTGCAAAAATCAGAAACTGTCTGTCCAAAAATGATGCAGAAAAATTAATCCATGCTTTTGTTACTTCTAGGTTAGACTACTGCAATGCTCTACTTTCCGGCTACCCGGATAAAGCACTAAATAAACTTCAGTTAGTGCTAAATACGGCTGCTAGAATCCTGACTAGAACCAAAACATTTGATCATATTACTCCAGTGCTAGCCTCCCTACACTGGCTTCCTGTTAAGGCAAGGGCTGATTTCAAGGTTTTACTGCTAACCTACAAAGCATTACATGGGCTTGCTCCTACCTCTCTTTCCGATTTGGTCCTGCCGTACATACATACACGTACGCTACGGTCACAAGACGCAGGCCTCCTAACTGTCCTTAGAATTTCTAAGCAAACAGCTGGAGGCAGGGCTTTCACCTATAGAGCTCAATTTTTATGGAATGGTCTGCCTACCCATGTGAGAGACGCAGACTCGGTCTCAACTTTTAAGTCTTTACTGAAGACTCATCTCTTCAGTGGGTCATATGATTGAGTGTATTCTGGCCCAGGAGTGTGAAGGTGAACGGAAAGGCTCTGGAGCAACGAACTGCCCTTTCTATCTCTGCCTGGCCGGTTCCCTTCTCTCCACTGGGATTCTCTGCCTCTAACCCTATTACAGGGGCTGAGTCACTGGCTTACTGGTGCTCTTTCATGCTGTCCCTAGGAGGGGTGCGTCACTTGAGTGGGTTGAGTCACAGACGTGATCTTCCTGTCTGGGTTGGCGCCCCCCTTGGGTTGTGCCGTGGCGGAGATCTTTGTGGGCTATATTCGGCCTTGTCTCAGGATGGTAAGTTGGTGGTTGAAGATATCCCTCTAGTGGTGTGGGGGCTGTGCTTTGGCAAAGTGGGTGGGGTTATATCCTTCCTGTTTGGCCCTGTCCAGGGGTATCATCGGATGGGGCCACAGTGTCTCCTGACCCCTCCTGTCTCAGCCTCCAGTATTTATGCTGCAGTAGTTTATGTGTCGGGGGGCTAGGGTCAGTTTGTTATATCTGGAGTACTTCTCCCTTCTTATCCGGTGTCCTGTGTGAATTTAAGTATGCTCTCTCTAATTCCCTCTTTCTCTCTTTCTTTCTCTCTCTCGGAGGACCTGAGCCCTTGGACCATGCCTCAGGACTACCTGGCATGATGACTCCTTGCTGTCCCCAGTCCACCTGGCCGTGCTGTTGCTCCAGTTTCAACTGTTCAGCCTGCGGCTACGGAACCCTGACCTGTTCACCGGACGTGCTACCTGTCCCAGACCTGCTGTTTTCAACTCTCTAGAGACAGCAGGAGCGGTAGAGATACTCTTAATGATCGGCTATGTAAAGCCAACTGACATTTACTCTTGAGGTGCTGACTTGCTGCACCCTCGACAACTACTGTGATTATTATTATTTGACCATGCTGGTCATTTATGAACATTTGAACATCTTGGCCATGTTCTGTTATAATCTCCACCCGGCACAGCCAGAAGAGGACTGGCCACCCCTCATAGCCTGGTTCCTCTCTAGGTTTATTCCTAGGTTTTGGCCTTTCTAGGGAGTTTTTCCAAGCCACCGTGCTTCTACACCTGCATTGCTTGCTGTTTGGGGTTTTAGGCTGGGTTTCTGTACAGCACTTTGAGATATCAGCTGATGTAAGAAGGGCTATTTAAATACATTTGATTTGATTTGATTTGATTGAGTGTGGTCTTAGTCTCAGCATCTTTTTCTGGTGTTAAATAAACAGCTACGAAAAATATAGAAGAAAATACATGCATGCACACACATATAAACATGCACATGTGCACACACGCACATACACACACATAGACGGACACATCCACAGACGGACGTACGCACAAACACACACGGAAAATGACATATACACACACTAACATGTAGACAGATACACACACACACTCTCTCTCTCTCTCTCTCTCTCTCTCTCTCTCTCTCTCTCTCTCTCTCTCTCTCTCTCTCTCTCTCTCTCTCTCTCTCTCTCTTTCTCTCCCCATCTCCATTGATTAGGGACTGAAAAGGGCCTGACAGGAAAGAGTACAGGCATTATATCAATTAGTGTTCTCACAGTGACACAACACCCCTTACGCTGTCATGGCCTTACGGGTCAAAGTTGACGACAATCACAGAGGTCACTCCTAATGACCTCCCACTGTGTTTCTTTGTGTGTTTGTGGGTGCATGTGTTTATTTGTGTGTGTGTGTGCGTGCGTTTGTGTGTGTGTGTTTGTTTCTGTGTGTGTTTATTTGTTTGTGTGTATATGTGATTGTTTGTGTGTGTGTGTTTACAGTTTTTAACAATCACTTTGGCACTAATTTCAGAACCTTGCAGTCATTTTTCAAAACTCTAGACACAAAACTCAAAACGGTCATCCCTTGTAACACAGGCTGTCCAATGGTCAAAACATTGCATTGTGCATTCATATCTTTAAAGAAACCTTGCATTTGCAGATTCATTGGTTCAAATAACTCATTTATCATGAAATACCATAGGAACATTAATTTAGATCACCCACACACAAGATACCGATAGTTTCACTGTGTAAATGTTCATACAATCATTAAATATTGTAGTACAAAATATGTGATACATGTTTCATTATGCTACTACACGTAAATGCATCACTGTAAAATAACTAGTACAGAGAATACTACAGACACAGTGGAATCATTGAACAAAATATGAAATTTATTGATGAAATACAATAAAATCACAACATAGGTTTCTTTGAATCAAAGCAAAATGTATTAGCTACAAAAAAGAAAAAACAGTTAAAGGTCAACTGCAGTGTTCCTCACCTGGCTTACTGTAAAAAGCTAAACAAAAGATTGATTACTGTAGTTCTATATTTCCATCAACCCTGTCTTGTGGACTTGGCCACAGGTTCTCATCCACATCACAATGGATGTTTTCATTAGACAAACATCTTGGGAAGAATCTTCGGGCATGGCGAATCCAGGCCTGACACTGGTCTGCCGTGATGTCATTGCATGCGTCATCAATGGTCTGGAGAAGGGTGGCTTTTTTGCGAGAGCGCCTATCATATACCTTCCACTTCCATGTGGAGAAAAATGCCTCAATCGGGTTATGGGGGGGCAAGTACAGGGTGGTAAATTGTGGATGGGCCTGAAACCATGCTTGCACCATTTGAGCATGGTGGAACCTGACATTATCCCACACAATGACATAGGTCATGCTATCAGCTCTACAGACCTGATTTAGCTGATCAAGGAAGGTTACATTCGAACAGCGAAACATGTGGCTGCCTGCAACTCAATATATAGAGTATATAGAGAAGGTGAGCTTTAGATGTTGTTCGACCAAACATTAGAACGGGCAAGATGCGTAATCTAAGCAACTTTGACTGTGGTATGATTGTTGATGCCACACATGGTGATTCCAGCATCTCAGAAACAGCTGCCTTCCTGGGATTTTTATGCACTACAGTCTCTAGAGTTTACAGAGAATGGTGCGATAAACAAAAGACATTCAGTGAGCGGCAGTTCTGTGGGCAAAAACACCTTGTTAATGAGAGAGGTCAGAGGAGAATGTCCAGACTCATTCAAGCTAACAGAAAGGCCACAAATGCTCAAATAACAGCTGTTTAAAACAGTGGTGTGCAGAAGGAATCTCTTAACGTACAACACCGTAAATAATTCAGGCTGTTGTGGAGGCAAAAGGGGGTCCTACCCAGTACCAGATAGGTGTACCTAATAAAGTGGCCGGTGAGTGTACAGTAATGTCAAATCTGAAAACATGGTCTGGAAAAGTGGTACATGGGACCATAGAAACAGTGTCTGATAAAGAATGATGATGAAATATTACATCCATAGATAATGTAGTCCAATTGGTTCATGTTCCACGGTAATTGGTGTAAAAGGATCTCGTTATCCTGAAACTTTCATGATCTAAACATGGAATATTGTTTGTCAGTTTCCATAAAACTATGCATTAAGAGTAATGCAAAAGTTACTTATCATTTTGAGCAGTATCAATTGATAGTTAGATCATTGAAATTAAATTAATAGACAGTCATTTCAGATGTAATGTGTGAATTGCATTTTGAAATGGTAATACTTTGATGTTAAGTTGTATCATTTTGAACAGGTGATTTTAGTTCAATGAACAAATGATCTTAGCTTTTTGTGTATTGTATCCAAGCAATTGGAAAAAGTGTTAGAGTTTTGAAAAAATTGCATTTTGATCATTGGTTGTGAGTTTTGTGTCTAGAGTTTTGAAAAATGACATCAAGGTTCCGAAATTAGTGCCAAAGTGATTGTAAAAAACTTTATTTGTGTGTGTGTGTGTTTATTTGTGTGTATTTCTCTCTCTAGATTGGACCTTTCAATCTCCCTTCTCTTCCTATCCACCTTGACATGGAATACGACTGTGTCTGCGGCCAGTGGCCCAAGCAGCAACCAAGCAGGAACATACCTGTGTGTGTGTTAGTGTATGTGTGTGTATACATGCGTGTGTGCTTGTTTTCTGACTCTTGTGTCTGGATTGGAATATATTACTATCCTTTCCCTAGGCCTTTCAAATTGGCTTTGTTATACATCCAGGACTCTATGCAATCACAGTCATCTCTCTCTAGATCAAGATGTAATACAAGTTTGCTGTGTGTGTGTGTGTGTGTGTGTGTATGTGTGCGTGCGTGAGCATTTGTGTTGTGCGTGTATGTGTATCTGTGTGTGTGAGTGTCTGTGTGTGTGTGTGTGCATGTGTGTGTGTGTGTGTGTGTGTCTGTGTGTGTGTGTGTGTGCATGTGTGTGTGTGTGTGTGTGTGTCTGTGTGTGTGTGTGTGCATGTGTGTGTGTGTTTGTAAACAGAGACAAGCAGACAGAAAGTCTCTAATCAACTGTGAAAGATGTTCCCCTTATCACTACACATCAATAAAGAGACCTATTCTCATGCTGTGTGTATGTGTTTGTTTGTGTGGGTAGGTGTGTGCGTGCACATGTGTGTGTGTATGTGTTTGTTTGTGTGGGTAGGTGTGTGCGTGCACATGTGTGTGTGTGAGTTTGCGTGTGCTTCAGACCTGGGTAGAAAATATTTGTATTTTGTAGTTTATTTGAAAACATCACATTTTCAAATATTCAAGGTAGTCAAAGGGTAGTGGAACATGTAGAGAATCCACTGAAGGCAAGTATTTCCTTTGATATTCATATACAGGTCTCAGAAAAACAAATAATATTTTAAAGCACAAATAATGGCATTTTAATGAATTTGTCCTCTTTTCTTTAAAATATTTGAACGTATTTTGAATACCTCTCTGAAAAAAATTATATATTTATTTGATGACTGCGAAATATTTGATGAAGAACCCAAAAACTACAACAATTAGTTTAGGTATTCTAGATACATGATCATTATTACATGGTTTGTACGTCTTTCAGGTATGAATCTTAATATATAGCCTATAATTAAATAGTTCATGATTGAATCAAATAAAACATGGCAAACATTCACATTTAGCAATCTAAATAATGGAAAGGGATACAAATGTAAATCAATCAGGCATTTAGGTACATCTAGGCAATTGTTCGTGAGGGACATGGACTCATCTCAACATTGGAGTTGGAACGGTTGTCTAAAATACATTTTCTTAATGAGTTAAACATAAGGTACAGTAACACTTGACATCAAGTTCATATAACGTACATATACAATATACCATATATGTAGTAACCTTGTGATTACTACAATAGCAACATGGTTATTAAATAAGACTTTAGATATTGGTTTATAATTTCAAAATAAGGGAGTTATTACACAAGTGGAATAAGGTACAATCACTAATCTTGTGCACAGTAATTTCAAAATCTCTCAGCTCATTGCTATGCAATTTAATTACCCAAGTATTATGTAACAGCATACTAATAAAATTGTGCTCTAAAAGTAATTACAGTGTTATTACACAGGCACAATAACTGTTATTGAGAATGTTAACAGTAACGGTTAAAATATAGCTATTAAGTGTCTAAGGGAACTAAATATAAAAAACTTGACAGCCAAGGTGGGTGGAAAATCATGTTAATAGCTTATTAAACCATCCCTTTAAATCTGGTTTACTGTGTGTTTGAAATAAGAACACTCAGATAGACAAAGAGGTTCTAAAATGTTTTTGTCTAGCATCCAACTCCCTGTCTGCAATGTTTTCATTTTTCTTTGAATTTCTCTGCAGTATTTTCAGGTATCATAACATGTATTACAGCTTTCAACCTTTTCAGTGGCATGTTGAAAGAGGCATACTGTAGTTTAGTGTCACAACTAATTTATAGTTATCTGTAAAAATATCATTGGTTGAATGGTTTGACTTGATTATCTACACCTGGTGTCTGTTCAGGAGAAAGGAAATATACAGAATATTCAGATAGAAATGTATTGTGTAGATCAAATTTGATCTCCTGTCAGATAGATTGGAATAGTACAGGAGATTGTGTTTGGTCTATTCATTATATCTGCAACATGCAGTTCCTGAGTTTTTTGTTATGTTTGTTTTAACCCTATCCGAAACCTCAACCCTTATCGTAACCATTCAGAATTAATACCTAAACTTAACCGTCAAAATTGGATGATTATCCCCCGTCTGAACAAACGTTGAATACTGAAGTCAAACCAGTGAGATCTTGTTGGGAAAGCAGGGTGGAGGACATCAGCCGGGCTTGGCAGTCTGACAGAAGCTGATGGAGGATCTGAATTAGTTTGATATTGGCCATGTCTGTGTGTGTGTGCGTGTTTGTGTGTCTACGTGCGTGTGGATATGCATCCTTGTGAGTGTGTTTGTGTGTCTTTGTGTGTATGCACGTGCACATGTGCTGGTGTGCATGTGTGTGTCAAGAGGACCAGGGGACAAAGCTGGCTCCTGTCTGTGTCCTGGGTCCCTCATCAGGCCCTCATTAGTCACGCTAAGTGACCTTTGAGGAGGTGAAGATAGACAGGAGATGGGACACAGCCAGAAAGTCTATCTCCCTCTCCTTCTCCTTCTCTCTCTTGTCCCTCTCCCTTGCTAGCTCTCTGTCTGTATGTCTGTCCCTCTCTCTCTTTCCCTTCTCTCTCTCTTTTCTCTATCCTGTCTGTCTGTCTCTCTCTCACTCTCACTCTTTCTCTCTCTCCCTCCCCCTTTCTCTCTCTTTATCGCTCTCTCCTCCTTCACTCTGTCTCTTCCTCCCCTCCTGGGTGGTTCAGTGGTTCCAGAGACGGTTCAACAGAGGAAGGTTTTTATATCTCATACAAATACAGTACAGCATTGTCTAAGAATGTATTTGGAGAAAGTGTGAACTATCAACTCATTTGAATGTTTGTTATTGGATGTTTATTTGTGTGTGTTCATGTTAGTGTGTCAGAAATGCAGCCTCTGTCTGTTGGAATCATCTTACTATTTTTATCTATCTTTCTTTCTCTTCTCTCTCTCTCTCTCTCTTCATCTCTCCCTTTTTTCTTTCTCTCGCTTTCCCTCTCTCTCTTTATTTATTTATTTCTCTCTCTCTATCTCGCTCTCTGTATCTCTCTCTCTCTGTCTCTCTCTCTCCCTCCCTCCCCTTGACCCGGGTAGCAGCTTCAGCCCGGGGGGACTAGTCTGTGTGTAGCCTGATTAGAGGCAGTGTGGGCTGGGGAGAGCTGGGCGTTGTGCTGGGCTGTCTGGAGCTCCTCCAGACATATTCAGACCTGCTACTGAGGAGACAGGCTGGAACGTGGGAGGAAACGCACACACATACACACACACATACAAGGACCAGAGAAGGAGGACACCCACATAATCGCTAATGCTGCCTGGAGAAAAGGCACTTAGAAAAGGTGACTTAGCCCTCTGAGACAGAGGCTGTTGTGTGTGCGCTCGTGTGTGTGGTCCCTTGTTTTACTATCTTATCCCTTCTTAGACTTGAGTTAGTATTAGAAATGTAGAAAGAGAAGCAAACAAAAATGCCTAAAAGTTCCATAAAGTAAACAACGTTAGATAGTGAATGCCAAAATCACATATATCTTTTGGTTTGAAAATAAATGGCACCATTAAGATAGTTATCTTTATAAAAATGTCAACTATATTTGATTTATTTACTTTTGCAAAACAATAAAAAGTGGTTCAGTAACAGAACTACTTAAAGTTTTAAAGGGTTAAAAACATAACTGCGTAAGTTAAATTAATCTTTTCATGAATTCAGGTGCTATGTCTGTATTTATGATTACTGGTGTACCATACCATAAAGTATAATTCAAGCAAATTATAACAAATTCATTTTTTTCATTTTAAAGTTGAACGCTGTCACTTTACAGCCCTTTTACTACTGGAATTGTCATCTGGTATGTAATGTGACATTTCTTCTAACAAAAAGTACTCTCTGGTCTATATTACACTCAATTCCCAAATGAACCGATATGTTCTCACAATATATTTTAATACATAGGTAAATACCTGGTAACTAGAGAAATCAAGCGTTACTAAAAAGTGACATATTTCAATAGTGTTAGTGAAACATAGTGAGAACCAGAGAGTTCACCACCCAATGGGTAGTTTTATTCCATAATATGAGTCTCTCTCTGGCCTCTCTTCTTTTTCTTTCTGTTGTCAGATTTAGTATCCTTCTCTCTCTATCTCTTTCTGAGGAGTAGGCCTATGGTCCCAATGCAGGCTGCTCTGTACGATAGTCAGTGGCAGCATCAATCCATCCATCCATCCATCCATATCTTCTTCTTTCTAGGAATCCATCCATCCATATCTTCTTCTTTCTAGGAATTCATACATCCATCTTCTTTTTGATATTTCTGATATCAACAACCAATTATTATAATTTTTTCATTTAATTAACTTTTTCATTCTTATCTACATAAAATGAGAAACATAACAAGGAATGGAAACACGTTATTTGAATATTCCATAATGTTTCTGTGTAGGCCTGAAAAATTCTGATAACTTTCCCAAAATTCCTTGGTTTTCTAGAAATCCTGGTTGAAATACTCCTGGAATCGGGAGGGAATAGAGAGGACATGTGGATATTCTCCAATAAGGTTTTCTGAAAAACCTTGGAATTTTGCATCGTCTGTGTTTTCAGGAAATACCTGATCCAGCTCAGTCATGATTTTGAGCGTATGACAGAACATTCAAATAAGGTGTCATCAGTAGCTACCTAACTTTCTATATCCACTCTGGACAGACAGGTAACTTGTCTATTTCAGTGTCTACTGAACACACAAACGGCTTTGCTAAGGGCACAACCTTTAACTCAAACTTTACACATGCATTTTCTCTTACCCCTTTTTCTCAAAAGCATAAACTCTCCCTTTTGACTATTAATAAATCTTGAAGCTTGCTTTACTCCAATGTCTGCATTCTTTCAAAGAATTATAAAATCATTCAAAGCACCAAAAGCATTGTCCTTACCGCAATCTGTGCAAGTCTTACCATACATTTTACTAACCCCCTCTGCTATCGTCATAATGATAAGGGGACATCTGTAAAATATACATGTGATTGTTTTATTTATAGGATCTAACAATCTAATAGTGTCTTGGAGGATCCCGTCACCTTGTGTCTGTGATAAACGCTGACTCCAAAATGGCAGGTTAGTAACACCACCACCTCTGTATCAAAAATCTGTAGTAACCATCTCAAAAACAGGACAGTCTGCGTTTCTTTGGGGCTCTCAGGTCAGGTATAAAATAGTGCTACTGTATGGTAGGGGCTAGGGTAGGGGCTAGAGAAAGGGTAGGGGCTAGAGAAAGTGCTACTGTAGGGTAGGGGCTAGGGAGTGAGTTATCAGAATAGTCTACAGGGGGTGGGTGGGTAGCAGAAAGGAGATTGGGCCACAAAAAGGTTAAATGTTTGGACTAGTGGTCTGGAGGGGTCTGGAGGGTCTGGAGGAGTCTGGAGGGGTCTAGAGGGTCTGGAGGGGTCTAGAGGGGTCTGGAGGGGTCTAGAGGGTCTGGAGGGGTCTAGAGGGTCTGGAGGGGTCTACAGGGGTCTAGAGGGGTCTGGAGGGTCTGGAGGGGTCTGGAGGGGTCTAGAGGGTCTGGAGGGGTCTGGAGGGGTCTGGAGGGGTCTAGAGGGTCTGGAGGGGTCTGGAGGGGACTACAGGGGTCTAGAGGGGTCTGGAGGGTCTGGAGGGGTCTGGAGGGGTCTAGAGGGTCTAGGAGGGTCTGGAGGGGTCTGGAGGGGTCTAGAGGGTCTGGAGGGGTCTACAGGGGTCTAGAGGGGTCTGGGGGGTCTGGGGGGGTCTGAGAGGGTCTAGGAGGGTCTAGGAGGGTCTGGAGGGGTCTGGAGGGGTCTAGAGGGTCTGGAGGGGTCTGGAGGGGTCTAGAGGGTCTGGAGGGGTCTGGAGGGGTCTAGAGGGTCTGGAGGGGTCTGGAGGGGTCTGGAGCCGAGGGGCATGGAGGGTGTTTTCTAGAGCATGGTGGGATATGTGGGAGACTGGTGTGAGACTGGGCGAGACTTGGGAGAGAGACTGGGGAGACTTGGGTGAGACTGAGGGATAGATAGCCAGGTGAAAACTAGCCCGAGTGCCAGTATGTTTGTGCTATCATACCCAACTCCCTGTCACTCATTGTCATTTTGGCTTGACAAGGACAGAAATGGAGTTCGCAAGAGCACAAAGAGATCTGGGACCAGACTAGATGGGAATACTAATCCGATACTAATAGGATATGAGAGGTATTTGTGAGATATGAACAGTGGCTTAGTGGAGAGTATACCCAGGTATACGCCGTATACCCCAAAAAATGTAAGTGGAAGTATACTCACTTCTTAATCCCCCGTGAGCACTGCATACCCTCACTTCTTTTTTTTTACCCCTTTTATCTCCCCAATTTCATGGTATCCAATTGGTAGTAGTTACAGTCCTGTCTCATCGCTGCAACTCCTGTACGGACTCGGGAGAGGCAAAGGTTAAGAGCCATGTGTCCTCAACCATACTGCTTCTTGACACAACGCACATCCAACCCGGAAGCCAGCCGCACCAATGTGTCAGAGGAAACACCGTACACCTAGCGACCTAGTCAGCGTGCACTGTACCCAGCCCGCCACAGGAGTCGCTAGTGCACAATGAGACAAGGATATCCCTGCCAGCCAAACCCTCCCTAACCCGGACAATTGTGCGTCACCCCATGGACCTCCCGGTCGCGGCCGGCTGCGACAGAGCCTGGGCTTGTACCCAGAATCTCTGGTGGCACAGCTAGCACTGCGATGCAGTGCCTTAGACCACTGCGCCACCCGGGAGGCCTCTACCTTCATTTCTTAATGAGTGTACTTCTAGCGTAATGGCGGTATACATCGGATCAATTATGTAGTACAATAAAGAAATAATGCACAAAGTATCCTACACAGACGCAAGGCACGTGAAATACATTACATTACCAAAAGTATGTGGACACCTGCTCGTCGAACATCTCATTCCAAAATCATGAGCATTAATATGGAGTTGATCCCCCTTTGCTGCTATAACAGCCACCACTCTTCTGGGAAGGCTTTCCACTAGATGTTGGAACATTGCTGCTGGGACTTCCCAGGGCACTGATGTTGGATGATTAGGCCTGGCTCACAGCCATTCCAATTCCTCCCAAAGGTGTTTGATGGGGTTGAGGTCAGGGCTCTGTGCAGGCCAGTCAAGTTCTTCCACACCGATCTCGACAAACCATTTGCGTATGGACCTCGCTTTGTGCGTGGGGGCATAGTCATATTGAAACAGAGAAGGGCCTTCCCCAAACTGTTGCCACAAAGTTGGAAGCACAGAGACGTCTAGAATGTCATTGTATGTTGTAGTGTTAAGATTTCCCTTCACTGGAACTAAGGGGCCTAGACCGAACCATGAAAAACAGCCTCAGACCTTTATTCATCCTCCACCAAAAATTACAGTTGGCACTATGCATTGGGGCAAGTAGCGTTCTCCTGGCATCCACCAAACCAAGATTAGTCCGTCGGACTGCCAGCTGGTGAAGCGTGATTCATCACTCCAGAGAACGCATTCCCACTGCTCCAGAGCCCAATGGCTTCGAGCTTTACACCACTTCAGTCGACACTTGGAGCTTAGGCTTGTGTGTGGCTGCTGGGCCATGGAAACCCATTTCATGAAGCTCCCGAAGAACAATTCTTGCGCTGATGTTGCTTCCAGAGGCAGTTTGGAACTCGGTAGTGAGTGTAGCAACAGAGGACAGACATTTTTTTTACGTGCTACACGCTTCAGCACTCAGCAGTCCCATTATGTGAGCTTGTGTGGCCGACCACTTCGCGGCTGAGCCATTGTTGCTCCTAGATGTTTGCACTTCACAATTACAGCACTTACAGTTGACCAGGTTAGCTCGAGCAGGGCAGACATTTGACAAACTGACTTGTTGGAAAGGTAGCACCCTATGACCGTGCCACGTTGAAAGTCACTGAGCTCTTCAGTAAGGCCATTCTACTGCCAATGTTTGTCTATGGAGATTGCGTGGCTGTGTGCTCGATTTTATACACCTGTCAGCAATGGGTGTGGCTGAAATACCCAAATCCACTCATTTGAAGGGGTGTCCAAATACTTTTATAAATATGGTGTATATTCACATGCGAGCTGCACACATAGCCTAGTTTCAGAGCAGACAGCAAGAGCGCGCAGCTATCAACTGGCTGTTTCATGGAGCAGCTCACAGAAGAACGACATCGATTAGTAGGGTAGGTAGGAAAGACGTTTCAACTTTTGATATCTACCAGTAAATGCTAACTAAGGCAACAATGGGTATGCAAACCAGGTATTGAAAAAGTGTGGTCCGAAATCGGTGTGCAATTCAGTCATCATGGGCTGTTTGAATGAAAATGTCTGGCAAAAAACCTTTCCAATTAAATGTTGACTACAAAGTAGGCCTACCTGGTAGAATGATATCATGATGATCCGTATCAATTGGGAGGGCATTTGTTTTACAAACTCTGCCATCACAAGTAGGACATTGTACAGTACAAAAACACCACTAGCCAAATTCCGCCCTACAAAGGCAAAATGCAGTAACTACGGATTTGTTCAAAAGTCTTTGATCCATTCTAATGGCTAAGTATATTATCTGATTAATGTGGAATTAAGTTTCCTGACACAATAACAAACCAGTTGATCAGAGGATATCATTGAGTATCAGAGAATGTTGTCTGTCTAGACAGAAAAATACTTTGAAGACAGATCATACAGTCAAAAAATATGTAGTTACTGTATTTTGCATTTGTAGTGCATAAATGGTATCTTGCTAGGTGCACAACTGAATTAATGGGCAACTACTACCTGCCAAAAATATTTTATTACGATTTTTCCCAGGCCTCAAAAATGGTCCCCTGATGTGGTTTGAGCGTTATTGTGGACTTAGAACATACATTTGTTATCGTTTTTCTATATAAAAAAAGGGTGATTCTGAGAGTGAAAACCTGAAAAATCTATAGGAAAATACATAAAAACTATAGGAAAATATATATATTTTTTGCCTTTCCTTTGATGGGCGGGCCATTTGAGATTATTTTGGGCAGAATTAGAGTATACCCACTTCTACAGGCATCACAACACCACTGGATATGAAGGATACATCTCCACGGTGTCACAGCAAAACAGTATGATAGGTAGGACAATGGAAGGATAGACGGGAGAGGGAGGGACAACTGGGGAAGACTGGGAGTAGGGTTGTGGTTGTTGTATCACTAAGGTCACTGGAAGACAGTATGATAGGTGGGACACTGATGACTCTTCATGTACTTGATGGCGAACTTCAACTCCTTGCTCTTCTTCTCCCATTTATGGATGGACATGAGCAGCAGCTGCTGGTCCACCTTACGACCCATGATGAGGAAGTTACTGCCAAGACTGTCGAGCTGAGCACAGGGGCAGTTGGCTCCATTCTTTATGTACAGTGTCAGCTTCTTCAAGTCCTTCTTACGCAGGACACCCATCTTGAGCACCTTCTTCTTCTTCTGGGCAGCGATGAGTTTACGGTCGCCCTTCTCTTTCTTCACTTCTTTGATCTTCATCTTGATAGCTATGGGAGAAGGGAGAGAGAGAGAGGACGTAGAGAGGGAGTGAGGAGAGAAGCGGAGAGGGAGGGAGGAGGGAGAGAGAAAGGAGAGAGCGAGAAGGGAAAGTGACAGAGAGAGAGAGATGGAGAGGGAGGAAATATGGAGAGATATACAAAATTGGATCAATGACATCAATTTTATTTCAGATGATCATCCTAATGATTGTGTTGCCTTTAAACAACATATGTAACTTATTTGAATCTATGGTAGGGTAAACAGAGACAACTTAAATCCATGAGATAAACAAACAAAAGATACAATCCATTCTTTTGCAAATCAAATCAGCCTAACATTGGACTTGATCATTCAAAGACTACAGTATATGAAAGCTAATCATGTGTTTTAGGTTGTGACTTGGCCATTGCTTTGACAGCACACAAATGCACGCACGCACACACACAGATGCACACACACACAGTTAGATCCCGCCCCAGGCACACCTTTACACCTCTCTAGATCAGGGTTTCCCAGTCCTGGGGCCCCTCCCATAGGTGCCTACACAGCTGATTCAAATAATCAAAGCTTGATGATGAGTTGCTTATGTTCTGAATTAGCTGTGTAGTGCTAGGGCAAAAAACAAAAGGTGCACCCACCGGGGGCCCCAGGACCGAGTTTGGGAAACCCTGCTCTAGAGGGTCATCATTTACCCCTGACACAACTAATCGCTATTACCTTGGGACTGCCTCAAGACTACATCCTCTGTGTGTGTGTGTGTGTGTGTGTGTGTGTGTGTGTGTGTGTGTGTGTGTGTGTGTGTGTGTGTGTGTGTGTGTGTGTGTGTGTGTGTGTGTGTGTGTCCGCCCTAATCGTTGTCCCTCTATTGAGCACCTAAACACTACAATGGAAAGTTACACTGGCGGATGTGTCCCAAAATGGCATACAAAGTAACACACTATAAAAGGAAAATTATGCCATTTGAAACGCAGCCCATGATTTTTAGCCAGGTTTTTATTCTCTTACTTACTGAAACCCAGTTATAAAGCATTTATAATGTAAATATTCCTACATGTGGCACTGTATATTCCTCTATATGGTTGTTTACATTTTGGTGAATCACAAATAGATAGCAACAGCGTGACTCCAATACATTCATTTATACAGCTTAATGTATACACGTGAAGGCGGGTTAAATGGGACTGCTCTGTGTGTGTGTGTGTGTGTGTGTGTGTGTGTGTGTGTGTGTGTGTGTGTGTGTGTGTGTGTGTGTGTGTGTGTGTGTGTGTGTGTGTGTGTGTGTGTGTAACAGAGAGGAATTCTCCATGCGAACACACCCTGACAGGCAAAATTAATCATGTTGAGGGTAAGGACCAATGTTGGTATGAAACATTGCTATGTTTCCAAACCGCCTGGAAGATTGCCATTTCACTTCTCGCCTGCTCTTTTATAAACATACATTTCATAAGTTTCATACACACATATACACACATGGTCTTAGTATGTTCAGGGGAATATGTGTCTGTTTAGTGTTTGTGTGTCCCACTGACTAGGATTTGACCTGAGACATTGCACAAAATAATGCAAGTAACATACAATAAAATGGCCATGGAAAGAGTTGTCTCTGCAGGTTGGATGGCTAGGTGGGCCTAGTTCACACACACACACACACACACACACACACACACACACACACACACCACACACACACACACACACACACACACACACACACACACACACACACACACACACACACACACACACACACACACACACACACACACACACACACACACACAATGATGAAAGCTTCAAAGGGGTCAGCTGTAAGTAAAATGCCCTGTGTGCCCACCTAGAGATATGTCATAAGTAATGTTCTCAGAGTCTGTGTGTGAGTGAGTCTGGCCTATGTCCTGATGACAAGCTCAACCTGCTTTATACAATGAAAATGAAAGGAGCGAGAGAACGAGGGGGACAGACAGACAGAGACCGAGAGAGACCGAGAGAGACCGAGAGAGACCGAGAGAGACCGAGAGAGACAGAGAGAAACCAAGAGAGAGGCAAAGGAGGAGAAAGTGATGGAGAGAGAGAGAGAGAGAGAGAAAGAGAGGGCCTGTCATTTTGAGCAGAAACAGCACTTCCTGGGGCGAGAGCACGTCAGCCTCACTAACACGCAGGTGTTGGGTATTTACAGGACCACACCTAAGAGGGTTATACCTAGCAGGTCCACAGCCAGGTCTCTCTGGGACTGCTTTGCTTGGTCAGCAGTTATTGCCAGTGACTGACTGGATATCCAGCTGCCCAGTGGGTAAAAACCTGACAACATCAAATCAACGTCCAATTTTGGTTGCCTGATTGACAAAAAACTTTAATTCAACTTGAAATCATGTCGAAGTTACTTTCTACGCAATAGCCGGAAGACAGCTAGTTTCCTTCCTCCTCTGGGTAAATTAAATGCAATACCGGAACTAGGAGGTCCGTGGTTCTCACGCCCTTCCATAGACTTACACAGTAATTATTACAACTTCCGGAGGACGTCCTCCAACCTATCAGCTCTTGCAACATGTTGTCCACCCAATCAAAGAATCAGAGAATGAATCTAGTACTGAAAGTATACGCTACAGCTAGCTAGCATTGCAATGCATAAAATGTGGTAAATGTGATGAGTGAGTCCAGGTGAGTCCAATATCGCTGATGCGCGTGATGAGGGAAGGCAGGTGTGCGTAATTGATGACAGGAGTGCATGATGCAGGGCAGCCTGGTGCCCTCAAGCCCCAGGAGGGGAAGAGCGGGAGCAGACGTGACAGTACCCCCCACTCTTGGGGAGCCACCCGGCGTCCCACCGGGGCGAACCGGCCGAGACATGGGCGCTGGGCAAGCCTGTTGGTGTGTGGGAGCCCAACGAACCAGCAGGAGTGTGAGAGTCTGGTGAGCCGGCTGAGGCATGGAAGCCAGACAATCTGACTGAGGCAAGACGCCTGTTGATCCTGCTGCAGCGATGGAGCCCGAAGATCCAGTGGAGAGTGACGTGGGATGGGAAGCCGCCGAGCCAACAGAGGCAAGGAAACCTCTCGAGCCAGCCAGGACGTGAAAGCCTGACGGGCTGGCTTAGGCACCCCCAGTTCCATCGGTTGCGGAATCCACCCTGACATCACCAACAAAACAAAAAACAAAACAAAAAAACTCCTGGACCGGTTAGGCGAACAAGACCTGATGATCCGGCTGAGGCCTGACGTGAGATGGGTGCCTTCCAAGCCAACCGGGGCAAGGAAACCTCTCGAGCCAGCTAGAGTGTGGAAGCCCGACGAGCTGGCTAGGCACCCCCGGTTCCATCGACGGCGACCCAGAGCCGACATCACAACCAACCGGAACGCCAGTACTCCCAGATGCTTCGTATGTCGGCTGATGCATTCTGTCACATGAATTGAAGCTGGAGAGATGAAGCAGGTATGGGGAGTAAAATATTTAATAAATAACGGACATGGAATGAGACAGTAACAGCGTCAGCAAACAGGTAACAGAGAGCGGGAGCAGACGTGACAGAGAAAGACAATAGTTGAACAGTTTTGAATAAATTAATTTCATAAAAATTTAAGGAGAGGAGAGAGAGAGATAGCTATAATTGATTTAATTTCTTTCTTTTTCACTTTCACTTAGTTAGGTAGCGAATGCAGCTAGTTAATTTAGCCTACTCAAACACCCGGCTCAAACAGAGAGGGATGCTATGTTAGCTAGCTGGCTATAACTATCCAACACGGGAACTCTTCCAAGTCAAGTTAAGCTTTTGGTTTTATTAATTTATTTCCACTGAGGCCGGTGTAACTGCCAAACTGCTTGCTGCTTGCTGCTGACTGTACACTGTACTTGTAACGGGTTTACTAACACGTTAGTTCTAGTATTTATGTTGACTATACTGTTAACATGTTGACAATGATGTATGTTGTGTGTAGCAGTTAGCATTTATGATATGAAGGTTGGCTTGGAAACGTTTTTTTGCCTGGTCACAGGAAGCTGATGTGTTGTGGCCAGGCACAACTCCAACACCATCATTAAGTTTGCTGATGACACAACAGTGGTAGGCTTGATCACCGACAACGATGAGACAGCCTATAAGGAGGTCAGAGACCTGGCCGTGTGTTGCCAGGACAACAACTTCTCCCTCAACGTGATCAAGACAAAGGAGATGATTGTGGACTACAGGAAAAGGAGGACCGAGCACGCCCCCATTCTAATCGACGGGGCTGTAGTGGAGCAGGTTGAGAGCTTCAAGTTCCTTGGTGTCCACTTCACCAACAAACTATCATGGTCCAAGCACACCAAGACAGTCGTGAAGAGGACACGACAAAACTTATAGCTGCACCATCGAGAGAATCCTGACTGGTTGCATCACTGCCTGGTATGGAAACTGCTCGGCCTCCGACCGCAAGGGACTACAGAGAGTAATGCATACGGCCCAGTACATCACTGGAGCCAAGCTTCCTGCCATCCAGGACCTCTATGCCAGGCGGTGTCAAGCCCTAAAATTTGTCAAAAATTCCAGCCACCCAAGTCATAGACTGTTCTCTCTTCTACCGCACGGCAAGCGGTACCGGAGCGCCAAGTCTCGGTCCAAAAGGCTTCTCAACAGCTTCTACCCCCAAGCCATAAGACTCGTGAACAGCTAATCAAATGGCTACCCAGACTATTTGCATTGCCCCCCCTCTTTTACGCTGCTGCTATTCTCTGTTTATTAACTATGCATAGTCACTTCAACTCTACCTACATGTACATGTTACCTCAATTACCTCGACTAACCGGTGCCCCTGCACATTGACTCTGTACTGATGCCCCCTGTATATCAACTCGCTATTGTTATTTTACTGCTGCTCTACTTTTATTTCTTATTTTTTACTTATCTATTTTTTTACTTAACACATATTTCTCCTAAAACTGCATTGTTGGTTAAAGGCTTGTAAGTAAGCATTGCACTCACTGTAAGGTCTACACCTGTTGTATTCGACGCATGGGACAAATAACATTTGATTTGTGGCAGTGAAGTCCACAAGCAAATGGAAGAGGTGAGAGGAGGAAAACACATAGATGTGAGTAGGAATTATACAACAATCAATGTGATCATGCTGTTGTATGTTGGCTGCTATGAAAGTGAATTGTGTTTGTGTGTGTTCAGGGGTGTTTTCATTCCGCCGATTCTGTTGAAAAACATTTCTTAAACTGAAGCAAACGGAATGAAACTGGGATAAACATACCTGAATTTGTCTAGTTTGCAAATGTTGCACTAATGATTACACCCTAGATCAGCTAGATGCAGGCAAGATGTGCAAGGCGGTATTGAATGTGTCAATGTCTGTCACCTTGATGACTCAAATTTCTCTTGACCTGTGCACCTAGGTTGTACACTTTCATTCACAGGTTAGGTTGTAGTTCTATTTGGGAAACCTCATGATGCTTATAGGGAAAATGTTAGTATCATGTATTAGCCTAAACCTATCAATGTTACATTGATCTGGGTGAATGGAATATGAATATGACAGTCATCCAATATGTTGTAATTAAAATAAGGCCATGCTCATAAAAAAAGTATTGTCCTCCCTCATCTTAAACGGCACCGACCGCACCTTGTGTGTGTGCATTTGCATGTGTGTTTCTGTGTGTCTTCAAATTGCTATCTGCCATCATACGCAATCATATTACATTCTAATAAGAGAGTTATTGCGTCATGCTTTTTCAAGCTAACCCTATTATTCTCCTTCATTCCCCCTGGACTCCACAATTTACCATTATTCAATCTCACAATTAAAACAGACAAATAAATATATCTAGATGAGTTTCTGACCTCATGTTAGATGACAAGAGATGTGTGTGTGTGTGTGTGTGTGTGTGTGTGTGTGTGTGTGTGTGTGTGTGTGTGTGTGTGTGTGTGTGTGTGTGTGTGTGTGTGTGTGTGTGTGTGTGTGTGTGTGTGACCTCATGCTAGATGAGAAAGAATAGCACAGCAGTGTTGGCTGCTTCTCTAAATGGGAAAGAGAATTAACCCATTTAATCCCGAATTTTTCCCAGACATGAAAATATCCAAATCAAGTGTCATTAGTAACCCTTTGAAGTAATCAATCATTCTTTTTTGAAATTTTAATGGAAAAGTAGGTGAAAAAGTGTGTTTTATGGTCGGTCACAATTGTGACCGGTGGGATAATGTTACGTATACTAAATTAACATATTTCTCCTATGCAGTTATCAAAGTTCTTATAAATCCCAACCCAGTTATTAACACATTTAAAACTCTGTCACTGGCAGTCCCCAGCATTGCCTCTAGAATGCCCCGTCACATTCTAGTGTGACTATTTTACACATCAAAAACCCTTATACAACACGATATGAACACTGAGAGCAAAGACAAAAAAACAACCATCAACGTATTTCAACATTGTTACTTTATTGTAACATACATTGTAACATTGTTACTTTAGTGCAATATGTATTGAAACATTAATATTGTAACTTTATTGTAACTTTTGAACTTGTACTTTAGTGCAATATTCATTGTAACATTGTCATTGTGACATTTTAGTGCAACACTCACTAACAACTGTATAGCAGTCGTGTGATTCATTCCCACTGAACATAAAGGTAACATTTAGGATAGAGGTTGCCTGTAGAATATGCATTCAAGTAGAGGCCTACACTGAACAAAATACAATTATTTATATAAAAAGCGCCACTGCACAATGAGTGCTTATATATATATATATATATATATATATATATATATATATATATATATATATATATATACACATCATAGAGGTAGGCTTCAGAACCAAGTGCAAGATTAGTTTGTGCATAACTATTTTAAACTGTGATGAGTCAGACCTACTGTCATACAGTAGGTCTTGAATCAATTGACCTTCTTTTCCAAAAACATTTCAGTCATTTTGATTGTCTTTTTCGTCGACTTTTCCTTTCTTCCTAGAGTCCGTTGTACTGCTTCTCCTCACCCTTTATCGACTTTTCTATTTTTCTTTTATTGTCTTTTTCAGCCCTTTTTCATTCGCTCTTATCTCCTTTTCTACTGTCCATGGTATATCTTGAAGCACTCAATGTGCAGTGGCGCTTTGCATTTCTCACATGCATAGGTAGTGCGTTTGTCACAATGACGACTTCTCTGGAACCGGTACATCGTGTTGATTGGCCAGTGAGAAGCTTTGTCATATCTTGCCTGATCTTCAACAGTAGCAGCCATTAAAGACCTCCTTCCGTGGCTCAGTGGTATCATGCCAAACTTTTGCATATTTGGGCTGTATACTATGTGTTTTGGAATCACAGCGGTGGCAGGCCTCTTCGATCGTTTGAACACTCAATCTTTATTTTTGGCCACCTGCAGCTTTTCCCTTGGCTCTTCTGGCTGACATCTATGGCTTGTAGAGGCCCTTGGCTCTTCTGACTGGACCCTCTGGCGGGTAGAGGCCCTTGGCTCTTCATTATCAACAATGGAGGGGGGTGGGGGAGGTTGTGGATGGGGGGTGAGGGGTAGGTCATCATCACTGATAACGTTGTTCCTGTCATGATCTGTTAGCATAGGTTCAGCATATGCATTCAACAGCCTGGCTGGCAAATGGCCTGTCCATAGTCCATATCTGACCCATCGCTATCACAATCACTCAGGACAGCATCTTTCTCATTTTGAGGGATAACTGCAATGTTGCATGCCTTGTCTGGGCAGTCACCTAGATCCAACATATCCCGAACTTGACTCAAAGTGAAACTAAAAGAAAGAGTAGAAAGTTAGGTAGAACAAGACCTATGTATGTGTATCAGTATGTGTATACCTAGATGCACTGTGATATCCCACGGGTCACTATTGTTGCCGTCAACATGTTTACACATTCTATGACCACACTGAACAAAGTTGAGTAATTGCAAATGCATGTATCAATACTAGCCACCTTAAAGATGATGTGTACCAAAAATCTTTGTCCTATCTTTATGTTAACATACTTTACTAACCTTTTGTTTGGGAGCTTTGATGCAGCCATCCTCTTCTCATGGTGCAACCAGGAAGTAAAAAGCTCTGGTCATGTGACAATTTACACTAAACATGTGACACTACACATCTTTCATTGAGACCCTTTATTATTTCAATATTTGCTGGAAATGCATTGATAAGTCATTCAGTAAAAGATTTAGAGCCTTATAACTGAAAAGTTTTTTACGGTCACTTTTGTGACCGATGGGATTAAATAGGTTAAGACATTGGATGTGTCCCAAATTGCATCCTATTCCCTATATGTGACTGACCGCCTTGATTCGGTCTTATATAGCAACATTTGAAATTGTGTTTTTTACATTGGATGAAAGCAGAGACACAGAACTACAAAATGGTATATCATACACTACATTTGAGGAACAATGGGAAGTAATTCTGCTTTGAAAGTTGATAAGCTTGTAACCTCACTTTTGAGATAATTGCCTTTGAATCTTTTTGTACCCACTGGAGAGCTCTTCCTTGTCTACACCCATTCCGCATTGTTCACACCCTCTTAAGCTGTAGCCCCACCCATCTCTTTAAGGGTTGATCCGTTCTGTCCTAACAACAGCAGTCAAGCACCCAAGTTAACAGGCTAAGGTTGGCTAGCTTGCTTGCTACTTCCAGACACAAATGAAAGAACAGCTCACTGACCATTTTACTCGCCCTAGCAGAGCTGGACTGGCTGTTTTTATGTTACCCAGAGCGTTGGTGACTACAACTGTGCTGCTGGCAATTCTTTGTTCGTCATCAGATACGTCATCAGAGCGCACAATAGAACACTGTACTGTCTACACTCGGTTTGTTGTTAATATAATTATTTTTTTCATTAAATCGATTTTAAACAGAACTAAAGTTTTGTTGCTAAGGATTTCATGACGTGGATAGCCTTTACAGCTGGGACTGCAAATTTCTGTTCCATTTTTTTCCCCCGTGGATTCCGCGAGTGCTAGCTGGCTGTACTACGGACACCTGTCATCGTCATGGGAAAGACTCATTGTTATCTTTTCGTAGAACAACTGGTTGCAGTAAAGAGCCAGCCGGGATACTAAGGAGATCCTGAGGGAAATCGATGAGTACCAACAGCTTTACATTATGGAAGAACAACATACTCCATCATGGAAAGACTACCTCACAAAAGAACTTCAACCCGCCAAAGAAAAGAAAGACAGTGTCTACAGACATGGACGATTTACTTACCGTTGAAGTAGAGGCTAGTGCTCTGGCTGGAATCCATGCAACACTGGAAAAGTTGTGTGAGGAGGTAGCAGGGCTGAGGGGGAGTTTGGAGTTTAGCCAGAGTGAAATTCCCACTCTCCAAAGAGAGAACAAGGCACTCACAGCCAAGGTAAAAATCCACGATTTCAAAATGGATTGTCTACTCAGGGAAAACAGGGTGATGACGGAGTCGCTACTAGACATACAAAGCCGTAGCATGCACGAAAATCTATTTTTTTCTGGGATTCCTGAGGACGCATCCAATAACCCAGACTTCGCGATCAGAGAATTCATGCAATCCGTCTTGAAACTTCCTCTAGAGACTGTAAACAAGCTGGCTTTCCACTGAGTACACAGACATGGAGCTCAGAGCGACAAGACCAAGGGTCCCCGACCGATCATCGCAAAATTTGAATACTACCAACAAAAGGAGCTGATCAAAAGCAGGGGAAGGGAGCTAAAGGGACCAAATGTTTAGTCTCAATGACCAATTTCCAAGGGAGATAAACAAACGTCATAAGAGGCTATATCCGGTACAAAGACAAAGGAAAGTATGGGAACTGTAAAAATATCTGAACATCATGAAGTGGATATGAACACACAAGTACTCAATTGCATGCTCGCTTACACATACGGACTTATACATACAGTACACATACACACCTGATCTCGCTGTCTTCTTTCACTCTCTCTCTTTTCTTTTCTCTTCTCTTCTCTCCCTCTCTCTATTGTCGAGAACTGTTTTATAATTTAATGTGTTTATTGTTGTCTATCTTTTTTTATGTATTTGTCTACAAGTTTATATATGTTTACAACAAGCAAGGGGAAGATATCAGAATAGGGGTATTGGGGAATAATAACATATTGTACGGAATACATTTGTACTGTAGTGAAGCTGTCTCTAGAGTAATGCAAGGTCTCTTTCATGATCATGTGAAACGTCAATTGCTATGGAAATGCTGGAATGTGTTGTTCAATGATGTTAAAGGTAATTATGATGCAACTATGACGGTGATACGTATGTATTACAATTATCATCATGAATATTAAGGCTATACGCACTACATGTTACACAAATAGACACTCAACCATGCAAATTGGTGGAGTTATTATTTATTTGGACATCACACATTATAATCTTACTCTTATACAGACATCGTACACACTCACTAAATCACATCCAATATCATACACATCAACCTACTCAGATTTACTACACACATAATATCTTGTCTCAATTTTCTAACATCTGTGGCATTGGCTCACAGGCAAACAGGCAAGGGAATAAAACAAATATTGCTAGAACCTATTTCTTGAATTCTAAATATCAGACATTTGAAAGCTCTAGTTTTGACCGTCATATAATACCTCTGATGGCAATAACTTTACAAGCATTAATTATGGTCAATTTAGACTGAGAATAGTATCTAGTTATGGTAAGGGGTGAAATAAGTATAGCCATTTATAATTGTAACGGTTCAGCAGATTATTAAAAAGATGATCAGTCTTTACATGGCTTAAAGAAAAGTAATATAACATATAGTGTTCACAGGAAACTCAAATATCAAAAGAGATCTGGCTCATTAATCTATATGGTCCAAATCAGAATGATCCATACTTCTTCTAAAACAATTATACCAATTTACTGAACTTACAGGCAACAAATGATCAAATCATTATAACACAGTGTTAAGTTCCTCAATGGACCGTAAAGGTAATCACTCTACAAACTATCATCACCGTGCCCTTAAGGAAATCCCCAATATTATGGACACATTAGAAATAGTGGATATTTGGAGACTAAAAAACCCCGACCTAGTGAGATGTACTGTACATGGAGGAGACTTAATCAAGCTAGTCGTCTTGACTACTTTCTTGTCTCTTTCTCGCTTGCATCAAAGGTGAAAAAAGTTATAATAGGGGACAGAATGTGATCGAATCATCATCTAATTGGCATTCACATAACTCTTGTAGATTTTCCACGTGGACGGGGATATTGGAAATTTAATCAAAACTCTTTACTGGAGGACAACTTATTTTTAACTAAGACAAAATAATTTATAACTGAATTTTTCCAGTATAATATAGGTTCAGCAAATCCCCTTATTGTTTGGGATACCTTTAAATGTACCTTCAGGGGTCATTGTAACGGTAGTCCTCCTCCTCTTCATCCGAAGAGGAGGAGCATGGATTGAACCAAGGCGCAGCGTTGTGAAATGACATGATTTATTTAAGACACGACAAAACAACGAAGACAGAAAACGAACTATACTTGAATTAACCTTTACCGAACCTCAACCCCGTATCCGGGATCACCCCCCACCCCCCACACACTGATTAGCATAGCTAGCATAGCTTCACAAGTAGATAGTAGCATCTAAATATCATTAAATCACAAGTCCAAGACACCAGATGAAAGATACAGATCTTGTGAATAAAGCCACCATTTCAGATTTTTAAAATGTTTTACAGGGAAGACAAAATATGTAAATCTATTAGCTAAACACGTTAGCAAAATACACCACTATTCTAACTCCATCAGTTTCTTACTCCTTCAGGTGCTATCACCAATTCGGCTCAACTAAGATATTGATAGCCAATAACCTATAAAAAAAACCATCAGATGACAGTCTGATAACATATTCATGGTATAGGATAGTTTTTGTTAGAAAAAAGTGCATATTTCAGGTAGAAATCACAGTTTACAATTGCACCGACCATCACAAATCGACTAGAATTACTAGATAGAGCAACGTGTATGACCAATTTACTCATCATAAAACATTTCATAAAAATAGACAAAGCATAGCAATGGAAAGACCCAGTTCTTGTGATTTCAGACCATATTTCAGATTTTCTAAGCGTTTTTCAGCGAAAACACAATAAATCGATAAGTTAGCATACTACATGTGCAAACGTTACCAGAGCATCGATTCCAGCCAAAGAGCGCTATAACGTCAACATCGCCAAAAGATATTAATTTTTTCACTAACCTTCTCAGAATTCTTCCGATGACACTCCTGTAACATCATTTTACAACATACATATACAGTTTGTTCGAAAAGGTGCATATTTAGCCATACAAAACCGTGGTTACACAATAAAAATACTAGGAAATCAAGCCTCAATATGTCTGACGTCATCTATCAGAGTGATCTAGTTTAATTGAAAGCTAATCATATACTTGACTAAAAAATACAGGGTTGACAGGAATCGAAAGACAAATTAGTTCTTAATGCAACCGCTGATTTACATTTGTAAAATTATCCTTACTTTTCAATACAGGGTTCGCCAAGTGAAGCTACACCAAACAAAATGGCGAAATATGCGTTTAAAATATTTCGACAGAACAACAATTTATCATATTAAATATTGCTTACTATGAGCTGTTCTTCCATCATATTCTTGGGCAATGTATCCTTTCTATGTTATAAACGTCTTTTGGTCGATAGATGTCCTCTGTCCTTCGAAATATCCACTAACGATCGAACGGGACCACAAAACGTGTCCAAAGTTTCAGAGTGCACAACAAAGAAATTCCTCAAAATCGCACTAAACGGATATAATTTCCTATAAAACGGTTTAAATTAACTACCTTATGATGTTTCTAAGTCCTATATCGAATTAAATTACAGACGGATACATTTCAAGTTGATAACCGAGCCTGTGAAAATGGCGTCCGGAGGTCCCTTCCTGCGTAAGGGCGAGCGTCGAAAGGGGGGCTACTCTCACTCCTTGGTCTTTTATAACCTCTGAGAGCTACGGAGAAGGCCCATTCCACTTCTCATTGGTTACTGACATCCAGGGGAAGGCGGGTGCAGTTCGTGTCGTTCCATAGGATAGACAGAGACCTTAAAAACTGATCTGAAACCAGAGCTTCGCTCTCAGACCTTTCACTGTCTGTCATGGATTTCGCTGTAGAAAGAGTTCTGGGTCACCCACAGACATCATTCCAACTTTGTATGAAACTAGAAAGTGTTTTCTTTCCAATAGAATTAATAATATGCATATTGTACGAGCAAGAATTGAGTACTAGGCAGTTTAATTTGGAGACGACAAAATGCTAATTCGGAACAGCACCCCCTGTAGTCGCAAGAAGTTAACTAACAAAATAACAAAACGAATGTAGACAGACCTGGACGACGAACTTACATGAAACACGAAGAACGCAATAACAGGAAAACTGACTACACAAAAACCGAACGAACAAACATACCGAGAACAGTCCCGTGTGGCGTAACATACAGACACTGACACAGGAGACAACCACCCACAACAAACAGTGTGAAAACACCTACCTTAATATGACTCTCAATCAGAGGAAATGGAAAACACCTGCCTCTAATTGAGAGCCATATTAGGTCACCACTTAAACCAACATAGAAACAGAAAACATAGACTGCCCACCCAAACTCATGTCCTGACCAACTAACACATACAAAACTAACAGAAAACAGGTCAGGAACGTGACATAACCCCCCCCTTAAGGTGCGAACTCCGGGCGCACCAGCACAAAGTTTAGGGGAGGGTCTGGGTGGGCATCTGACCACGGTGGTGGCTCAGGCTCTGGGCGAGGTCCCCACCCCACCATAGTCAATCCCAGCTTACGTTTCCCCCTACGACTGACCACCCTCCTATTCCACCCACTTAATTTCCTGGTTAACATCGATACAAGGGGCATCACCGGGATAAGGTAGTTCAGGACATAGATATAGCACAGGACAGAGAGGTAGGTCAGGATAGAGAGGTAGCTCAGGATAGAGGGGCAACTCCGGACTGAAGGGCAGCTCCGGACAGAGAGACAGCTCTGGACTGAGGGACAGTTCTGGATCAATGGCAGCTCTGGGCTGAGGGGCCGCTCATGACTGGCTGACGGCTCTGGACGCTCATGGCTAGCTGACGGCTCTGGACGCTCATGGCTGGCTGACGGCTCTGGACGCTCATGGCGGGCTGACGGCTCTGGACGCTCATGGCGGGCTGACGGCTCTGGACGCTCATGGCTGGCTGACGGCTCTGGACGCTCATGGCTAGCTGACGGCTCTGGACGCTCATGGCTGGCTGACGGCTCTGGACGCTCATGGCTGGCTGACGGCTCTGGACGCTCATGGCTGGCTGACGGCTCTAGACGCTCATGGCTCGCTGGCGGCTCTGGCAGATCCTGTCTGGTTGACGGCTCTGGCAGATCCTGTCTGGTTGGCGGCTCTGGCAGATCCTGTCTGGTTGGCGGCTCTGGCAGATCCTGTCTGGTTGGCGGCTCTGGCAGATCCTGTCTGGTTGGCGGCTCTGGCAGATCCTGTCTGGTTGGCGGCTCTGGCAGATCCTGTCTAGTTGGCGGCTCTGGCAGATCCTGTCTGGTTGGCGGCTCTGGCAGATCCTGACTGACGAATGGCTCTAGCGGCTCCTGACTGACTAACGGCTCTGACGGCTCGGGACAGACGGGCGGCTCTAATGGCTCGGGACAGACGGATGGCTCAGACGGCGCTGGGGAGACGGATGGCTCAGACGGCGCTGGGGAGACGGATGGCTCAGATGGCGCTGAGGAGACGGATGGCTCAGATGGCGCTGAGGAGACGGATGGCTCAGATGGCGCTGCGGAGACGGATGGCTCAGACTGATCCTGTCTAGCGGAAGGCTTTGGCTGCTCCTGTCTGGCGGAAGGCTCTAGCGGCTCCTGTCTGGCGGAAGGCTCTAGCGGCTCTAGTCTGGCGGAAGGCTCTGTAGGCTCATGGCAGACGGGCGGCTTTGAAGGCTCAATACAGACGGGCAGTTCATGCGGCGCTTGGCAGACGGACAGTTCAGGCGCCGTTGGGCAGACGGCAGACTCTGGCCGGCTGAGACGCACTGTAGGCCTGGTGCGTGGTGCCGGAACTGGAGGCACCGGACTGGAGACACGCACTTCAAGCCTAGTGCGGGGAGCAGGGACAGGGCACACTGGACTCTCAAAGCGTACTATTTGCCTGGTGCGTGGTACCGGCACTGGTGGCACCGGGCTGAGGGCACGCACATCAGGACGAGTACGGGGAGAAGGAACAGTGTGTACAGGGCTCTGGAGACGCACAGGTGGCTTAGTGCGTGGTGCCGGAACTGGAGGCACTGGGCTGGAGACACGCACCATAGGAAGAGTGCGTGGAGGAGGAACAGGGCTCTGAAAACGCACTGGAAGCCTGGTGCGTAGTGTAGGCACTGGTGGTACTGGGCTGGGGCGGGGAGGTAGCGCCGGTAATACCGGACCGTGCAAGCGTACTGGCTCCCTTGAGCATTGAGCCTGCCCAACCTTACCTGGTTGAATGCTCCCCGTCGCCCGACCAGTGCGGGGAGGTGGAATAACCCGCACCGGGCTATGTAGGCGAACCGGGGACACCATGCGTAAGGCTGGTGCCATGTAAGCCGGCCCAAGGAGACGTACTGGTGGCCAGATATGTAGAGCCGGCTTCATGACACCTGGCTCAATGCCCAATCTAGCCCTACCAGTGCGGGGAGGTGGAATAACCCGCACTGGGCTATGCACACGTACAGGAGACACCGTGCGCTCTACTGCGTAACACGGTGTCTGCCCGTACTCCCGCTCTCCACGGTTAGCCTGAGAAGTGGGCGCAGGTCTCCTACCTGCCCTTGGCCCACTACCTCTTAGCCCCCCCCCAAGAAATTGTTGGGGTTTCTTATCGGGCTTCCTCGCTAGCCGCGTACCTTCATATCTCCGGTTCCCTTGTCCGGTTGCCTCTGCTCTCCTCAGTGCCTCCAGCTGTTCCCATGGGAGGCGATCCCTTCCAGCCAGGATCTCCTCCCATGTGTAGCAACCCTTGCCGTTTAATACGTCCTCCCAAGTCCATGAGTCCTGATCTCTTGGCCGCTGCTCGAACTTGCGCTGCTTGGTTCTGGAGAGGTGGGTGGTTCTGTAACGGTAGTCCTCCTCCTCTTCATCCGAAGAGGAGGAGCATGGATTGAACCAAGGCGCAGCGTTGTGAAATGACATGATTTATTTAAGACACGACAAAACAACGAAGACAGAAAACGAACTATACTTGAATTAACTAACAAAATAACAAAACGAATGTAGACAGACCTGGACGACGAACTTACATGAAACACGAAGAACGCAATAACAGGAAAACTGACTACACAAAAACCGAACTAACAAACATACCGAGAACAGTCCCGTGTGGCGTAACATACAGACACTGACACAGGAGACAACCACCCACAACAAACAGTGTGAAAACACCTACCTTAATATGACTCTCAATCAGAGGAAATGGAAAACACCTGCCTCTAATTGAGAGCCATATTAGGTCACCACTTAAACCAACATAGAAACAGAAAACATAGACTGCCCACCCAAACTCACGTCCTGACCAACTAACACATACAAAACTAACAGAAAACAGGTCAGGAACGTGACAGTCATTCACTTCAATATTCATCAATAATGAAAAAGCAGTTTCTGGCTAAAGAGACCAGACTAACAAGGGAAATCCATGAACTAATAGTACAGGTAGATAGCAAAAAAACTGTGTTACATAGACACAAAATAAGTTAGAGGAAAAACAAAAAGAACTTGAGGTACTTATTCAAGAATCTAATGTAATCTATTACAAAAATAAAGCAACCTGGATGGAATATGGAGAAAAATGCACAAAATTCTTCCTGAATCTCCAACACAGGAACGCTAACAAAAATAATTTGCAGAAACTCGTTACTGAAGAAGGAGTCATCTATGATTCTCCGAATTATATTTTAAAAGAGGAAGCTAATAATTTTTGGCAGACGTTCTCTTTTCCGTCTCATCCTGTCACGAATACTACCGAAGGTGGCTCCCCTTCCTGTTCGGGCGGTGCTCGGCGGTCGTCGTCGCCGGTCTACTAGCTGCCACCGATCCCTTTTTCCTTTTCGTTTATGTCTGTCTAATTGTTTTCACCTGTTCCTTGTTGGGGTTTTGGGATGGGTACTATTTAGGTTCGTTTTGCCCGCTAGTGTTAGTGCGGGCTTATTAGTTGTTACGTGTGGTGATGTTGCGTGTCTTTTTTTTTTTTTTTCGCTGTCCAGTGTTTGTAACAAGGTTTGGGGTTTGTGTAGCACCAGTGTTTTGGGCATTCACACATGTTTGGACCTGTTACGTTTTCGAAGGACATTAAAGCGTTTTCCCGTACATTTCGCTCTCTGCAGTTGACTCCTCATTCATTCCACTCACCCGCCGTTACACATCCTCTCCCACTGAATGAAGATTACGGTAAGGAATTCTTTCCAAATAACATAAAAAATGGAAAATTATTACATGTACAGAAAGATCAGTGTGAAGGCCAAATTACAGAGGGATAACTTTTTGAGGCTATTAAATCCTTTCAGTCTGGAAGGATACCGATAGAGGTATATCAAGCCTTTTTTGATATACTAAAAGCTCCATTGTTAGATTGTTTTAACTACTCCTATAGAAATGGTAGTCTGTCCGGTACTCAGCAGGAAGGTCTGATTATTATTAAAACAAGACCCAGATGGCAAATATAAAGACACAGTCTATCTAATAAACTGGCGGCCCCTTACACTTCAATGTTATGATGGAAAAATACTCGCGAAATGCATAGCATTCAGAATTAAAAGGGTTTTACCAGGTATTGTTCATCCTGATCAGACAGGTTTTTTACATGGACAATACATTGGAGATAATATACAACACTACTAGAAATAATAGCACATCATGAAACATCTAAGAAGCCAGGCCTGGTATTTATAGCGGATTTTGAATAGGCATTTTATAAAGTAAGACTGGATTTTATTTATAAATGCCAGAATTTTTTTCAATTTCGGTAATTCTCTTATAAAATGGATAAAAATAATGTATTACAACCCCGGGTGTTAAATAGTATATAACGGCTACTTCTCAGAGAGTTTTGAATTGTCAAGAGGAGTTAAACAAGGGTGTCCGCTGTCACCATATCTATTCGTTATGGCCATCGAAATGCTAGTTATTAAAATCAGATCCAATAACAACATTAGAGGATTAGAAATCCAAGGCTTAAAAACAAAGGTGTCCATGTATGCCGATGACTCAAGTTTTATATTAAGTCCACAAGCTAGATCCCTGCAATGTCTCATTGAAGATCTAGATAACTTTTCTGTACTCTCTGGACTAAAACCTAATTATGATATGTGTACAATTTTACAAATTGATTCTTAAAAAAATACAACTTTTACTTTACCCTGCAGTTTACCTACAGTCGTATGAAAAAGTTTGGGCACCTCTCTGAGGCTGCATAATAATTTACTCTGTCGTCACAGAAAATGATCACAGTGGCATGCCATTCATTTTCTAATAAAAGCTGAGTACTGGGGTATTGTCCAGACAAAGATTTTTAGTGTAGCAATATTAAGTTGTATGAATTAAATCAGATGTGAAAAATAGGCTATGCAAAAATGTGGGCACCCTTGTCATTCTGTTGATTTGAATACTTGTAAGTACTTAGCACTGATTAATTGGAACACACAATTGGTTTGGTGAGCTCATTAAGCCTTGAACTTCATAGACAAGTGCATCCAATGATGAGAAAATGTATTTAAGGTGGCCAATTGCAAGTTGTTGTTCTCTTTGACTCTCCTCTGAAGAGTGGCAACATGGGGGCCTCAAAACAACTCTCAAATGACCTGAAAACAAAGATTGTTCAACATTATGGTTTAGAGGAAGGCTACAAAAAGCTATCGCAGAGATTTAAGCTGTCAGTGTCCACTGTGAGGAACATAGTGAGGAAATGGAAGACCACAGGCACAGTTCTTGTTAAGGCCAAGTAAAATATCGGAGAGGCAAAGGCGAAGGATGGTGAGAAAGGTCAAAAACAGCCCACAGCCCACCTCCAAAGACCTACAACATCATCCTCCTGCAGATGGTTGTTTCAGTTCAACAATTCAGCGCACTTTGCACAAGGAGAAGCTGTATGGGAGAGTGATGCGGAAGAAGCCTTTTCTGCACACACACCACAAACAGAGTCGCTTGAGGTATGCAAACGCACATTTGGACAAGCCAGCTTCATTTTGGAATAAGGTGCTGTGGACTGATGAAACAAAGATTGAGGTATTTGGTCATAACAAGGGACGTTATGTTATGCATGGCGGCAAAAGAACACAGCGTTCCAAGAAAAACACTTGCTACCCACAGTAAAATTTGGTGGGGGTTCCATCATGCTGTGGGGCTGTGTGGCCAGTGCCGGTACTGGGAATCTTGTTAAAGTTGAGGGTCGCATGGATTCCACTCAATATCAGCAGATTCTTGGGAATAATGTTGAAGAATCAGTCACAAAGTTGAAGTTAGGCCGGCGCTGGATATTTCAACAAGACAACGACCCAAAACACTGCTCAAAATCTACCCGGGCATTTATGCAGAGGAACAAGTACAATGTTCTGGAATGGCCATCCCAGTCCCCAGACCTGAATATCATTGAGAATCTGTGGGATGATTTGAAGCGGGCTGTCCATGCTCGGCAACCATCAAACCTAACTGAACTGGAGATGTTTTGTAAGGAGGAATGGTCCAAAATACCTTCATCCAGAATCCAGACACTCATTAGAGGCTATGGGAAGCGTCTAGGGGCTGTTATTTTAGCAAAAGGAGGCTCTACTAAATATTGATGTGATTTTTCTATTGGGGTGCCCAAATTTATGCACCTGTCTAATTTTGTTTTGATGCATATTGCACATTTTCTGTTAATCCAATAAACCTCATTTCACTACTGAAATATTACTGTGTCCATCAGTTATTTGATAGCTCAAAATTAAATTGCTGATCCAAACACCCAATTATTTATAAATGGAAATCATGGAAATTGTCAGGGGTGCCCAAACTTTTTCATACGACTGTATAACATGGGCTGATGGTGAAGTAGACATACTTGGTATTCATATCACAAAATATATAAATAAGCTCTCCACAATGAATTTCAATAGGAAACTTGTAAAAATAGACAAGATCCTGCAAACATGGAGAAATAAATAACTGTCTATTTACGGAAATATTGCCCTGATTAACTCCTTAGTCATAGCTCAGTTTATTTAGCTTTATCTGGGATGGTAAACCAGACAAAATAAAATGTGCCTATATATACACTGCTCAAAAAAATAAAGGGAACATTTAAACAACACAATGTAACTCCAAGTCAATCACACTTCTGTGAAATCAAACTGTCCACTTAGGAAGCAACACTGATTGACAATAAATTTCACATGCTGTTGTGCAAATGGAATAGACAAAAAGGTGGAAATTATAGGCAATTAGCAAGACACCCCCAATAAAGGAGTGGTTCTGCAGGTGGTGACCACAGACCACTTCTCAGTTCCTATGCTTCCTGGCTGATGTTTTGGTCCCTTTTTTAATGCTGGCGGTACTTTCACTCTAGTGGTAGCATGAGACGGAGTCTACAACCCACACAAGTGGCTCAGGTAGTGCAGCTCATCCAGGATGGCACATCAATGTGAGCTGTGGCAAGAAGGTTTGCTGTGTCTGTCAGCGTAGTGTCCAGAGCATGGAGGCGCTACCAGGAGACAGGCCAGTACATCAGGAGACGTGGAGGAGGCCGTAGGAGGGCAACAAACCAGCAGCAGGACCACTACCTCCGCCTTTGTGCAAGGAGGAGCACTGCAAGAGCCCTACAAAATGACCTCCAGCAGGCTACAAATGTGCATGTGTCTGCTCAAACGGCCAGAAACAAACTCCATTAGGGTGGTATGAGGGCCCGACGTCCACAGGTGGGGGTTGTGCTTACAGCCCAACACCGTGCAGGACGTTTGGCATTTACCAGAGAACACCAAGATTGGCAAATTCGCCACTGGCGCCCTGTGCTCTTCACAGATGAAAGCAGGTTCACACGCACATGTGACAGACGTGAAAGAGTCTGGAGACGCCGTGGAGAACGTTCTGCTGCCTGCAACATCCTCCAGCATGACCGGTTTGGCGGTGGGTCAGTCATGGTGTGGGGTGGCATTTCTTTGGGGGGCCGCACAGCCCTCCATGTGCTCGCCAGAGTTAGCCTGACTGCCATTAGGTACCGAGATGACATCCACAGACCCCTTGTGAGACCATATGCTGGTGCAGTTGGCCCTGGGTTCCTCCTAATGCAAGACAATGCTAGACCTCATGTGGCTGGAGTGTGTCAGCAGTTCCTGCAAGAGGAAGGCATTGATGCTATGGACTGGCCCGCCCGTTCCCCAGACCTGAATCCAATTGAGCACATCTGGGACAACATGTCTCGCTCCATCCACCAACGCCACGTTGCACCACAGACTGTCCAGGAGTTGGCGGATGCTTTAGTCCAGGTCTGGGAGGAGATCCCTCAGGAGACCATCCGCCACCTCATCAGGAGCATGCCCAGGCGTTGTAGGGAGGTCATACAGGCACGTGGAGGCCACACACACTACTGAGCCTCATTTTGACTTGTTTTAAGGACATTACATCAAAGTTGGATCAGCCTGTAGTGTGGTTTTCCACTTTAATTTTGAGTGTGACTCCAAATCCAGACCTGAGATTATTGTCACGAATCCCGTTTCCTGATTCTGTTTTTGCCTGTGTTCTGTCCTGGAGTGTTTTTCCGGTGTCCTGGAACGCACCCTGTCTGGTTGCCGGACGACGTAGCTAGTTGGGAGATCTCTGATTACCCGCACCTGTATCCCATCAGCTATCTGCACACCTGGTCCTGATCATCATCCCTCCACTTCATAAGCTCTGACCTGACATCCATTCCCTGCCGGATCGTTAGCCATGAACAGTATGTCGTGCCAGTGTATCAGCCTCCATTTTGATAGAGTTTGTTTTGTTGTTTTGTACGTCTTGCTTGCCTTGAACTTATCTCCGTTCTCTCTGTCTACAGTCATTCACCCGGAACACTCATTCCATCCCTACCTGGTCGTCGGTGGCTTCTGTTACTCCATTGGATCTGCCAATTCAATCCCCTCAACTCAACTCCGCTGCCCGCTCCGCTACCTGGATCTTTCTATCTCTACACTTAAACTTGTAAATAAATACTCACCTTCGTCTTACTCTCCTTGTCCTGGTCTGCTTCTGGGTTCTACGTTAGAAAACCGTGACAATTATTAAATATTAAAGCACTAAACCTCTCTCTAAAAGCTTCACTTATTCAAAGTTTTTTTTAACCCTAAATGGTTCTCAAGTAGATTACTAAGAAAAGCTCATCCATTGTTTAAAAATGGCCTATTTGCCTTTGTGCAGATTGCCATGTCACAATTTCGAATAATTGAAAATGATACCCTTTTCAAAGTATCTCTCTTTTTCAAACAAGCGTTGCAGAGCTGGCTACAATTTCAACTTCATCCCCCTGAAAAGAAAGAACAAATATTATGGCTGAACTCAAATGTGCTTGTTGATAAAATACCTGTATTTGTGGGAAAGATGTTTGAAAAGGGTATTTTGTTCTTAAATTATATTGTAAATTGGAATGGTAGAGTTATGTCCTTCATGGAATTATCAGAATTATATGGGAAGGTCTGCTCAATCCAAGAGTACAACCAATTGATTACAGCATTACCCCAAAAATGGAGGAGGCAGGTGGCAGCGAGAGGAGGTAGGGAACTGGTCTGTCTGCCCAATATAAAGGATCAAAACTGGCAGAGGAATACAAATAGCATAAATAGGAAAGTATACCAGTTTCATTTGAGGACCAGGATGTTGACCACTGTAATCCATACAGATTGCAAAATAGTTGGGAAGAGATTTTTGATGTACCGATTCCATGGTATGAGTTGATATATAAGACAACGCAAGATTCAAGACTTTTCAGCTAAAATTATTATATAAAATTCTTGCCACCAACAAAATGTTGAATATTTGGGGCATAAAATCATCGAAGCTCTGCAGATTTTGTTGTGAGGATACAGAATCAATAGACCATTTATTTTTGTATTGCCCTGCATAGCATTGATCTAAAATTGACCCTAGAAATAGAACTGTTTGGAGATCTGGAGAGACCGGTCAGTCAATTACTAATATACTAATACTCTTAATAAAAGTATTTATCTTCAACTCGCAATCTGTGGATTCTATTCAATTAGATAGATTGAAATTGTACGTTAAACATCACAGCATAGTTCAAAGATATGTGTTGCGTAGAAACCCGAAGTGGGTGGCCAGCAGAGATAGATGGGATGGGCTGAGGGAAGCTGAGGGTTGGGATGTGTAATAGGAGACAAGTGGGAGTGGAGTTGCTGTGCGGGATATAGAATGATTATTAAAGATAAAAGTTGTTAAAAAGTACAAATAAACATAATAAAAAGTATGTTTGAATGACACAGAGGGGCAGTGTTTTTACAACTAATGCCGGTCTGCCTGAGGCTGAGTGCTCTGACATTGGCGTAGATAGCCAGAGCGAATTTAACAGGTACATCGATCAACAGTTGTCGCAGTGACATTATATTGAAATGGTTACCTGCGTAGTGGAGTCTTTTGTTAAGACATGTAGCTAGCTAGCTAGGTAAACAATTAGCCATAATCCCAACTCATGACGTTACTACCCTGCATAAATCTGCAGGTAGCTAACCAACCAGGTTCAATGTTAGCTAGCTATAACTAGCAAAGCATATGGTTCTGAGATACAAATAATAAGATCATACATGTAACATTAGCTAGCGAGCCAGACAGCTAATGTTAGCTAGATAGCTAACAGTACATTAACTTGAAATGAAAACGACCTTTTGTCAAAATTAGAAACGTGTAATATCTGAAAATGTAGCTAGCTAGACTATCTTACCCGTGCTCTGAAATCGGAGTAGATAGCCAAGGCGAATCAACAGTTGTCGCAGTGACATTCTATTGAAATGGTTACTTGCATAGCTTTCTAGACTATATTACCCATATACATCATAGATGGACGCTTCTCCCTGTCATGGATGCCATGGTTGCCCTTAGTTTGAAGATGGAATCCGGAGAAAGGTGTGTTCTCCATCTACTTAGCTGTCATACTCTAATTCCACTGATTTCAAAACTCGGTCCTCCAGAAAGTGGTGAGCAACACTTATGCTGTTATACTATGTGATAGATAAAAAACCTGCGTTAGACAGGATTACTTACACATACTCACCTGCTCAAGTACACAGAAGCGTGCTATAAGGCAGACCAATCCAAACTCATCTCTCGGCATGTTCAGCCCACTCATTATCTCAGCCAATCATGGCTAGCGGGAAGATTGCTGTCTTTTTCTGTGGCTAAACCAACTACAGTAGGCTCGTAATTTAACATTTTCATTCGCATTTACAGATGGCATACAAGTCTGTTATTAAGGCACATGAAAGTTCACATTCCAGAAGGCATTTCTGCCTTTTTTTAAAGTAGTGACCCGCGACATATGGCTAGTGCAATGCGTGTACAGTGCACTGGTTTTGATTAGGGTTTATAAGGCTCTATGCACTATGTAGGGAATAGGGTTCTATTTTGGACACATTCACTTTTTTGTGTTTCTCTTGGAATTGTATTAATGACACTGTTCCGCTATGCTTCAACCAGAAGTACCTTCTCATTAATTAAAGGTATGGCTGGTATCATATGAACTTGTGAGTAATGGACAGCAATAATATTTTGGTTAATATCTTACATTTTGGGATGAGTCTTTAACTTGTTTTGAAACACATAAAATAGGTAAGTGTACTCTGTGATCTCATGTACAAAAACCTGAAAGACGTAGAATATCTTTGCTTTAGTTGCTTGTTTTTAACAATGATTGATTGCCACTAGAGATCTGGACAGCTTGGGCAATGACCATGATTATCAAAATCATTCAGTGAATAGTTTTACACAGCGTGTGTGGCTTTTCTCAAAACTAACACACAAACACAACATGATTTCTACACACAGTATCCAGTCCAGAACAATATCAACTCTAAAGACTTTGGCAATGATCTAGGGATAGTTCAACATAGACGTTTTTGAGAGTTAGTCTTGTAGGGACAAGCTAAAAGACTTGGCTAAGGTTTCACCCCAACAAGATCTCACGGTTTTACAAATTTGACTTCAAATTTTTCTGTTTCTCCAAACGTCAAATTTGTAAATGTTTTGACACCCTGGGTTGCTCCTCCTGCTCCGCATCATTCCGAATGGTTAAGTTATGGGTTAAACTTTTTGGATAGTGTTAAAACTTCTTGTCAATAGGGGGTGCTGTTAGCACTTTGTAATAATTACGTTCCCAAATTAAACTGCCTCGTACTCAATTCTTGCTCGTACAATATGCATATTATTATTACTATTGGATAGAAAACACTCTCTAGTTTCTAAAACCGTTTGAATTATATCTGTGAGTGAAACAGAACTGGACTTAGAGCAATTTTCCTATGTGGATGTGAGAATGCAGGATTCTGCAAGCTGCTCTGAGATCTGTTTATAAATCTGCCTGTCTTCTATTGGTTGAGATGCACTGCATACGCCTTCCCCTGGATGTTAGCGAATAGTGAGACTTGAAATGGAGTCTCTACGCAGATCTGAAAGGTTATAAATAGCTTGGCAAGGAAGTGTCTGGTCTTTTCCCTCTTCGCTCTGACGCACGGAGGACCTTGGCATATCGTACTAGAACCTTCGGTTATAGCTCTTAGAAATATCCGGCTGTGTTTTTATTCGATATAGGCTTTAAAGACATCATAATGTTGTTATTTTAAACCGAATTATATCAGTTTATGTCAGTATATTGTGATTTTCGGGTATTTATTTTTGTGGCGTTCTAGGGAGTTGGGTATCTCTGGCTCACATGCTAATGTTTACTGCTAATTGCAACGTTGAAGACGACATTCTACAACCGAGCAACGATTATTTTGGACAAAGGACACCTTTCCCAAGATTCTGATGGGAGTTCATCAAAAAGTAAGAACTATTTATGCTGTTAATTCGTTGTTCTGTTGAAAAATGTAAAATGCATAAGCCGCCATTAATTTCAGTGCAGCCTCGCTTTAACGCACGCTGTATGTTGTAGTAACGTTAATTTTAAAAATGTAACACAGCGATTGCATTAAGAACTAATTTATCTTTCATTTGCTGTCCAACCTGTATTTTTTAGTCAAGTTTATGATTATTTATCGATTAGAATAGGTGCCTCTCCCAAGATTTCTCCCGACATTTTCTTGGCAGCTTGGCTACTTTTCTCATTGTATAACCACGATTTGTGCCGCTAAATATGCACATTTTCGAACAAACTCTATATGCATTGTGTAATATGATGTTATAGGACTGTCATCTGAAGAATTCTGAGCAGGTCAGTGAAAAAATTTATATATTTTGGTGGTTTATACGTTATCGCTATTTTTGGCTTGAATCAATGCTGTTGTGTGGTTGCTATTGTGGTAAGCTAATATAACGCTATATTGTGTTTTCGCTGTAAAACACTTAGAAAATCTGAAATATTGGCTGGATTCACAAGATCTGTGTCTTTCATTTGCTGTACGCTGTGTATTTTTCAGAAATGTTTTATGACGAGTATTTAGGTAATACACGATGGTCTCTGTAGTTATTCTAGTTGCTTTGGTGAGACTATGATTTATGATTTATACCTGAAATATGCACATTTTTCTAACAAAACATATGCTATACAATAAATATGTTATCAGACTGTCATCTGATGAAGTTGTTTCTTGGTTAGTGGCTATTTATATCTTTATTTGGTCGAATTGGTGATAGCTACTGATGGAGTGAAAAAATGGTGGAGTAAGAAAAACGGTGTCTTTTGCTAACATCAAGCCAATCCAATTTGTGGGAGGTGCTTTAGGAAGCATGGGGTGAAATCTCTTCAGATTACCTCAACAAATTGACAACTATAATGCCAAAAGGTCTGTAAGGCAGTAATTGCTGCAAATGGAGGATTCTTTGACGAAAGCAAAGACACAATTATTATTTCAATTAAAAATCATTATTTATAACCTTGTCAACGTCTTGACTATATTTCCTATTCATTTTGCAACTAATTTCATATATCGTTTCATGGAAAACAAGGACATTTCTAAGTGAGCCCAAACTTTTGAACGGTAGTGTATTTTTATTTTATTTTGTTCAACAGTACCCCCAAACCAAAACATCTTCCCGCAGCCATGCATTACCTCAATGTTGTATGGACGTTACTATCAGGACATTGCCTGAAATGTACCATTTCAAATATGAAATGGATCAAAATGAGTAGATTAAATTGTTTCACAATTCACATTAAATTGTTTCAAAATGCAGTTAAACTGAACTTGAACACAACCTGCTGACTAGATTTCCTATTTGTAATCAGCGTTGGGGAGGATCTGATTACATGTACAGTACCAGTCAAAGGTTTGCACACACCTACTCATTCAAGGGTTTTTCATTATTTGTTACTGTTTTCTACATTGTAGAATAATTGTGATAACATCAAAACTTTGAAATAACACATATGGAATTATGGAATAATGAAAAAAGTGTTATTTTAAATTTTAGATTCTTCAAAGTAGCCACCCTCGCCATGATGACATCTTTGCACACTCTTGGCATTCTCTCAACCAGATTCACCTGGAATGCTTTTCCAACAGTCTTGAAGGAGTTCCCACATATGCTGAGCACGTGTTGGCTGCTTTTCCTTCACTCTGCAGTCCAACTCATCCCAAACCATCTCAATTGGGTTGAGGTCGGGTGATTGTGGAGGCCAGATCATCTGATGAAGCACTCCATACCTCTCCTTCTTGGTAAAATAGCCCTTACACAGCCTGGAGGCGTGTTGGGTCATTGTCCTGTTGAAACACAAATGATAGTCCCAGTAAGCGCAAACCAGATGGGTTGGCGTATCACTGCAGAATGCTGTGGTAGCCATGCTGGTTAAGTGTGCCTTGAATGAAAAACTCATTGACAGTGTCACCAGGAAAGCACCCCCACACCATCACACCTCCTCCTCCATGCTTCACTGTGGGGACCACACATGCAGAGATCATCCGTTCACCTACTCTGCGTCTCACAAAGACATGGCGGTTGGAACCAAAAATATCAAATTTAGACTCATCAGACCAAAGGATAGGTTTCCACTGGTCTAATGTCCATTGCTTGTGTTTCTTGGCCCAAGCAAGTCTCTTCTTGTTATTGGTGTCCTTTAGTCGTGGTTGCAGTCTCCTCTGAACAGTTGATGTTGAGATATGTCTGTTACTTGAACTCTGTGAAGCATTTATTTGGGCTGCAATTTCTGAGGCTGGTAACTCTAATAAACGTATCCTCTGCAGCAGAGGTAACTCTGGGTCTTCCTGTCCTGTGGCGGTCCTCATGAGAGCCAGTTTCATCGTAGCGCTTCATGGTTTTTGTGACTGCACTTGAAGAAACGTTCAAAGTTCTTGAAAGTTTCCAGATTGACTGACCTTCATGTCTTAAAGTAATGATGTACTGTTGTTTCTCCTTGCTTATTTGAGCTGTTCTTGGACTTGGTCTTTTACCAAATAGGGAGTTCTATCTTCTGTATTCCCCCCACTTTGTCACAACACAATGTATTGGCTCAAACTCATTAAGAAGGAAAGAAGTTCCACAAATTAACTTTTATCAAGGCACACCTGTTAATTGAAATGCATTCCAGGTGACTACCTCATAAGGCTGGTTGAGAGAATGCCACGAGTGTGCAAAGCTGTCATCAAGGCAAAGGGTGGGTACTTTGAAGAATCTAAAATATATTTTGATTTGTTTACCACTTTTTTGGTTACTACATGATTCCATATGTGTTATTTCATAGTTTTGATGTCTTCACTATTATTCTACAATGTAGAAAATAGTAAAAATAAAGAAACACCCTGGAATGAGTAGGTGTGTCCAAAGTTTTGACTGGTACTGTATGTACACCTTCCTGTTTTCAATTCAAGTTTAACGCTGCAATATGTACGTTTTTGGGCGACCCGACCAAATTCACATAGAATGTGAGTCATAGATCTGTCATTCTCATTCTCAAGTAAGTCTAAGAAGTGGTATATCTGTTCTATGTGCGCTATTTATAAGCTTCCCGTTCATAATTTTTGTTTTTGCTTCTTTGACTTTCGGTTTTGTACACCAGCTTCAAACAGCTGAAAATACAATACTTTTGGTTATTGAAAATATATATTTTACAGCGGTTTAGATGGTACAATGATTATCTACACTTGTTTTGTCACATAAACAAAACTTTGATGTACAATTAGAATTTTAGCAACCAGGAAATGGCAGAGCGATTTCTGCACATTGCACCTTTAAGTTTATTCCACCTGAGCGAGTATATCTGTCTTCTAATGCCTCTTAAGGGGAAAGTAATCCAAAAGTAAGTCATGAGATTACGTTGCTGAATTTGGGTAAGCTAAAAAAGAAAACAACCATCATAATACATTTTTTTCTTCATATTCCAGTCGACAAATTTTACCCAATAGCAGCAAATGAAAAGTAAATCTGGTTAACATCTAAAAGCCTGAGAGACGAGTGAAGGCTAAACTAGCCAGTTTTAGAATTTTGTGTTGCGGAACGAAGAGTTGAACAGCAAGGTGTTGTAGCAAACAAGTCTTAGCTAGGAACTACCTCAGCAGCAGGAACACATGCAGTTTTATGTGTGGATTTTATTTATTTATTTTTACTATTCATACTATGTGTTTCTCATTACTGTCATCGTCTCTGAAGTGAGATTTGTGTTTGTGTGTGTGTGTGTGTGTGTGTGTGTGTGTGTGTGTGTGTGTGTGTGTGTGTGTGTGTGTGTGTGTGTGTGTGTGTGTGTGTGTGTGTGTGTGTGTGTGTGTGTGTGTGTAAGAAGGCAATCTACAGTATTGAGTTGTCAAACTAAAACTGTCATGCCATTACCCATTCATGTTAACTGGGTTGTTCCACTTTTGCGTCCCTTTAAAATGAAAATATTCTGCACCAATATAGAATTTCAAGGCCTGTTATATTAAATGAATTGCCCTTTATTAAAGACAACATGGAGAATTCAATAAATCAGATGTTTTATATGTTCTGAAGATCATGATTTATTTCATGTGATTAGTGAATCATTTACGTCTGTCCCTCATTTAAGGTCAACCCTGTTACTGAACTCTCGTTATAATATGATGAAACTATTCCTTTTTTAATTTATTTTTTTCAAAAGAAGCATGAAACATCTAATAGTGAAATAAATCATAGTGTAAAAGAAGGTGAGCTGGTTTTACTATTTTTGGCAATTTGACACCTTTTGCACACAACAAGCTTCCATTCCCAATGTCACAAGGGGATTTATGGCTGAATTAAGATGAAATTGTCAACCCTGTTACTTTATTTGGCACTTAATAAGCACTTACTATATTATTTTGAGATGGGAAAACGTGTTTTCTTATGAAGTTTAACATGTTGACAGAATGTAAAAATTAGGCGAAGTCAAACTTTTTTTCCGACCAAGTTACACTTCTCAAAAGGCACTGAATTGGTGGAATGACCCAACTACACACATCACACGTCACACTTCTGTGTGTGTGTGTGTGTGTGTGTGTGTGTGTGTGTGTGTGTGTGTGTGTGTGTGTGTGTGTGTGTGTGTGTGTGTGTGTGTGTGTGTGTGTGTGTGTGTGTGTGTGTGTGTGTGTGTGTGTGTGTGTGCGTGTGTGTGTCTGCGTGTGTGTGTCTGCGTGTGTGTGTCTGCGTGTGTGTGTCTGTGTGTGTGTGTAGTACTTACCAAAGTCACTGGCACAGTAATGTTCCATAATGGTGTCAGCTTTCAGTTCGTTGTCACATGGAGGGCAGGCTTTAGATGCTGGGGAGAAATAGAGAGAGAGTGATTGATATTGTGGCAAAGGCAGAGGGTAGTCCCAACCTGAACTTGAACCTTGGACCTTCCGACTTTCAGCCCAACACCTTGGATTTCACACCAAGACATTCAAACCTCTTCACGACAAAGCTCTGTGTTGGGTTAAGGTCGCTACAATATAATGAATTATTACTGAAAATACATGTATTAATTTCAGCTAGTGTAGGCAGTTACTTATATACAACAGCCAGAGTACAGTAGAGTAGAGTGGACTAAAGTAGAGTAGAAGGCTACAGTAGAGCAGAGAATCAGCTTGTTCATACAGTGCATTCGGAAAGTATTCCGCCCCCTTCACTTTTTCCACACTTTGTTACGTTACAGCCTTATTCTAAAATGGATTATTATAATAACAACACCCCAAAATGACGAAAGCAGGTTTTTAGAATTGTTTGCTAATTCATTAAAACAAAAAAAACAGAAATACCTTATTTACATAAGTATTCAGACCCTTTGCTATGAGATTTGAAATTGAGCTTAGGTGCATCTTGTTTCCATTGATCATCCTTGAGATGTTTCTACAACTTGAGTGTAGTCCACCTGTGGTAAATTCAATTAATAGGACATGATTTGGAAAGACACACACCTGTCTATATAAGGTCCCACAGTTGACAGTGTATGTCAGTGCAAAAACCAAGCAATGAGGTCGAAGGAATTGTCTCTAGAGCTCCGAGACAGGATTGTGTCGAGGCACAGATCTGGGGAATTGTACAAAAACCTTTCTGCAGCATTGAAGGTCTCCAAGAACACAGTTGTTTCCATCATTCTTAAATGGAAGATGTTTGGAAACACCAAGACTCTTCCTAGAGCTGGCCGCCTGGCCAAACTGAGCAACCGGGAGAGAAGGGCCTTGGTCAGGGAAGTGACCAAGAACCCGATGGTCACTCTGACAGAGTACCAGAGTTACTCTGTGAAGATGGGAGAACCTTCCAGAAGGACAACCATCTCTGCAGCACGCCACAAATCAGGCCTTTATGGTTGATTGGCCAGACGGAAGCTACTCCTCAGTAAAAGGTACATAACAGCCCGATTGGAGTTTGGCAAAAGGCACCTAAAGGTCTGATGAAACCAAGATTGAACTTTTTGGCCTGAATGCCAAGCGTCACGTCTGGAGGAAACCTGGCACCATCACCATCACCATGTGAAGCATGGTGGTGGCAGCATCATGCTGTGGGGATGTTTTTCAGCGGCAGCAACTGGGAGACTAGTCAGGATCGAGGGAAAGATGAACAGAGCAAAGTACAGAGAGCTCCTTGATGAAAACCTGCTCCAAGGTGCTCAGGACCTCAGACTGGGGTGAAGGTTCACCTTTCAACAGGACAACGATCCTAAGCACACAGCCAAGACAACGCAGGAGTGGCTTCGGATGTCCTTGAGTGGCCCAGCCAGAGCCCGGACTTGAACCCGATCGAACCTCTGGAGAGAGCTGAAAATAGGTGTATATGTCTCCCCATCTAACCTGAAAGAGCTTGAGAGGATCTGCAGAGAAGAATGGGTGAAACTCCCCAATACAGGTGTACCATGCTTGTAGAGTCATACCCAAGATGACTCAAGGCTGTAATCGCTGCCAAAGGTGCTTCAACAAAGTTCTGAGTCTGAATACTTATGTAACCTGTTTTTGCTTTGTCATTATATGGTATTATTGTGTGTAGATTGATGAGGGAAATAAAACAATTTAATACATTTTAGAATAAGGTGTAACATAATAAAATGTGGAAAAAGTTAAGGGTTCTAAATACTTTCTGAATGCACTATATATAGATCAGCCTGTGCTGTTTTTTGCCCTAGTCTAGACTGAAGCTCTTGTTTAGAAGCAGCCTGTCAGAAGTTATTTGCTGAAGAGGGAATATATAGCGCAGGATCTTGAGTGATGTTTTCACTGCAATTACTCTGGAGAAAATGTTTTAATTTGAGAAGTTGTATATTTTGGTGTTGAGGCGTGGCATGTGTGTTCGTGTGTGTGTTTTCTCATTACTGTGTGTGTGTGTTGGGGGTGGGGGGTTAGATTGTGTGTGTGCGTGCGTGCATCTGTGTCTGTGTTCGTGTTTGTGTGCGTGTGTGTGTCTGTGTGTGAAAGGTAAATGGCAACAGTAACAGCTAAGTTTAATGAACAGTGATTTTGTGTGTAGAAGCAGAGAACCAGTCATACAGTATGTCCAAACATGAAACACACATGTGTAGTCTGATAGGCTACAGTGGAAAATCAAGGGAAAAGCAAAGCAAATTACTAAAATTAGGCCTCTCGTCTCAATTTCACTAACTCTGATACCCCTGTGTGTGTGTGTGTGTGTGTGTGTGTGTGTGTGTGTGTGTGTGTGTGTGTGTGTGTGTGTGTGTGTGTGCACATGGGTGTGTTAAATCACATGGGTTTATTAAGAATGTCTATGCAGTTGTCTTATGCCATTTCCTATAGAGACCGAAATAAGTTCATTGATCCACACACAAACGTTTAGGGAAGAGAGAAAGAGAGCAAGAGGGGAGACAGCGGGGGTAAGGATGTGGTTGCCGATAATAGTATGTTTACCACTGTAATACACACTGAGTGTACAAAACATTAGGAACACCTACCTAATATTGAGTTGCACCCACTTTTGCCCTCAGAACACCCTCAATTCGTCAGACATAGACTTTATAAGGTGTCGAAAGCGTGCCACAGGGATGCTGGCCCATGTTGACTCCAATACTTCCCACAGTTGTGTGAAGTTGGCTGGATTTCCTTTGGGTGTTGGACAATTCTTGATGCATACAGGAAACGGTTGAGCATGAAAAACCCAGCAGCGTTGCAGTTCTTGACACACTCAAACCGGTACGCCTGGCACCTACTACCACACCCCGTTCAAAGGCACTTAAATATTTTGTCTTGCCCATGGCACACACAGAATCCATGTCTCAATTGTCTCAAAGCTTAAAAATCGTTCTTTAACCTGTCTTCTCTGATTCATCTACACCAGTGGTTCCCAAACTTTTTATAGTCCCGTACCCCTTCAACATTCAACCTCCAGCTGCATACCCCCTCTAGCACCAGGGTCAGCGCAATCTCAAATGTTGTTTTTGTAATCATTGTAAGCCTGCCACACACACACTGTACGATACATTTATTAAATATAAGAATGAGTGTGAGTTTCTGTCACAACCCGGCTCGTCAGAAGTCACAAAGAGTTCTTGTTGGACCAGGGCACAAATAATAATCAATAATTTTGCTCTTTATTTAACCATCTTAAATATAAAACCTTATTTGTTAATTGAAAATTGTGAATAACTCACCACAGGTTAATGAGAAGGGTAGGCATGAAATGATGCACATAACTCTGCAATGTTGGATTGTATTGGAGAGAGACTCAGTCTTAAATCATTTTCCACACAGTCTGTGCCTGTATTTAGTTTTCATGCTAGTGAGGGCCGAGAATCCACTCTCACATAGGTACATGGTTGCAAAGGGCATCAGTGTCTTAACAGCGCAATTTGCCAAGGCAGGATACTCTGAGCGCAGCCCAATCTTGAAATCTGGCAGTGGCTTCTGATTAAATTCAATTTTCACAGAACCGCTTGTTGCAATTTCGATGAGGCTCACTTGTTCAGATATCGATAAGTGGACTGGAGGCAGGGCATGAAAGGGATAACGAATCCATTTGTTTGTGTCATCCGTTTTGGGAAAGTACCTGTGTATTTGTGCACCCAACTCACTCAGGTGCTTCGACTATATCACATGTGACATTGTCTGTTAGCTTGAGTTCATTTCCACACAAAAATCATACAATGATGGAAAGACCTGTGTGTTGTCCTTGTTAATGCAGACAGAGAAGAGCTCCAACTTCTTAATCACAGCCTCAATTTTGTCCCGCACATTGAATAAAGTTACGGAGAGTCCCTGTAAATCTAGATTCAGATCATTCAGGCGAGAAAAAACATCACCCAGATAGGCCAGTCGTGTGAGAAACTCGTCATCATGCAAGCAGTCAGACAAGTGAAAATTATGGTCAGTAAAGAAAACTTTAAGCTCCTCTCTCAATTAAAAAAAAATTGTCAATACTTTGCCCCTTGATAACCATCGCACTTCTGTAATTTGTAAAAGCGTTACATGGTCGGTGCCCATATCATTGCATAGTGCAGAAAATACATGAGACTTCAGGGGCCTTGCTATAACAAAGTTAACCAGTTTCACTGTGGTGTCCAAATCGTCTTTCAAGCTGTCAGGCATTCCCTTGGCAGCAAGAGCCTCTCATTGGATGCTGCAGTGTACCCAAGTGGCGTCGGGAGCAACTGCTTGCACGCATGTTACCACTACCCTATGTCTCCCTGGCATGGCTTTAGCGCCATCAGCACTGATACCAACATGAGCAACAGCTATGTTTGGCTACATACGTACCATTAGTGGAATTCCCATGAGAGAGTAACGGTTACTGTGATTGGATGTTAATTATTTGACTAGGCTATCTGTATTTGACATTGTGTTGTTATTTTGCTGAACACTAGATGGTTTAATTTTATTTTTGGCAGTAAAACGAGGCTACTCAGGTGAGAAAAAAACCTCACCCAAATGTATAACCCGTTGGAAAATATAAATGTACTGTTTGAAACCCCCCCCCAAAAAACCAAACCAAACATTTATTTATTTATTTGAATCACATTTTTATTTTGGGTACCTCCGACGGCATTGTGCATACCCCTGGGGGTTGCATCGCGTTTACCCCAGTTTGGGGATACCTGATCTACACTGATTGAAGTGGATTTAACAGGTGACATCAATAAGGGATCATAGCTTTCATTTGGATTCACCTGGTCAATCTTTGTCATGGAAAAAGCAGGTGTTCCTAATGTTTAGTACACTCAGTGTTTATACCTGTGGGTTAGTGTGAGTAAGCTTGCTATGATCAGGTATAGCACGTCATTGGGAAAATGCATTAGCCATCTGCTGACTGTACTTTTCAAACAAAGCTGGGTCTTTGCTTACAGTTGTAGTAAATACTTCTTTGTCATGATTCTCTCCCCATACAACATCCCACTAGCCTCCCTCACTATAATACCGAAGCATTTGGAAATGTTGAATTCAGACAAGGGACTTAGAAGCAGATATGCTGACATACAGTAACTTAATTTTTCAGGTTTTTCCACATTTGATTATGTTACAGTCTTATTCTAAAACGAATTAAATTGTTTTTTTCCCTCATCAATCTACACACAACACCCCACAATGACAAAGCAAAAGCAGGTTTTTAAATGTTTTTGCTAATAAATAAAAAAACAAATAAAAGAAATATTACATTTACATACTGTATGTATTCAGATCCTTTACGCAGTACTTTGTTGAAGCAACTTTGGCAGCGATTACAGCATAGAGTCTTCTTGGGTATGATTCTACAAGCTTGGCACACCTGTATTTGGGGAGTTGCTCCTATTCTTCTCTGCAGATCCTCTCAAGCGCTGTCAGGTTAGTTCGGGAGCGTTGTTGCACAGCTAATTTCAGGTCTCTTCTGAGATTTTTGATCGGGTTCAAGTCCGGGATCTGGGGCTGGGGCACTCAAGGACATTCAGAGACTCGTCCCAAAGCCACTCCTGCCTTGTCTTGACTGTGTGGTTAGGTTTGTTATCCTGTTGGAAGGTGAACCTTCACCTCAGTCTGAGGTCCTGAGCGCTCTGGAGCAGGTTTTCATCAAGGATCTCTCTGTACTTCGCTCTGTTCATTTTTCCCTTGATCTTGACTAGTCTCCCAGACCATGCCACAAAAAAACCTCCCCACATTATGATGCTGCCACCACCGTGGGGATGGTGCCAGGTGTCCTCTAGATGTGACGCTTGGCAATCAGGCCAAAGAGTCACACCAGAGAATCTTGTTTCTCATGGTCTGAGAGTCTTTAGGTGCCTTTTGGCAAACTCCAAGCAGGCTGTCATGTGCCTTTTACTGAGGAGTGGCTTCCGTCTGGCCACTCTACCATAAAGGCCTGATTGGTGGAATGCTGCAAAGATGGTTGTCCTTCTGGAAGGTTCTCCCATCTCCACAGAGGAACTCTAGAGCTCGAGTTCTTGGTCACCTCCCTGACCAAGGCCCTTCTCCCCAAAATTGCTCAGTTTGGCCGGGCGGCCAGATCTAGGAAGAGTCTTGGTGGTTCCAAACTTCTTCCATTTAAGAATGATAGAGGCCCCTGTGTTCTTTGGGACCTTCAATGCTGCAAACATTTTTTGGTACTCTTACCCAGATCTGTGCCTCGACACAATCCTGTCTAGGAGCTCTAAGGACAATTTCTTCCAACTCATGGCTTGGTTTTTGCTCTGACATGAACTGTCAACTGTGGGACCTTATATAGACAGGTGTGTGCCTTTCCAAATCATGTCCATTCAATTTAATGTACCACAGGTGGACTCCAATCAAGTTGTAGAAACTCAAGGATGATCAATGGAAGCAGGATGTACCTGAGATCAATTTCGTATCTCATAGCAAAGGGTCTGAATACTTATGTAAAAATTGCAAAAATGTCTAAAAACCTGTTTAGCTTTGTCATTATAGGGTATTGTGTGTAGATTTAGGAGAGAAAACATTTATTTAATTCATTTTAGAATAAGGCTGTAATTTAACAAAATGTGGAAAAAGTCAAGAGGTCTGAATACTTTCACAAAGGCACTGTATATTACCTGATTGTTAATTTAAATGCATAATAACAGAGTATATTTGGACAAGGGAAAAAAATCACAAATCAAATTTCTTTAAATTCATGATTGCTAAGGGAATATCTAATTAAAAGTAACTTCTTCAATTCACTTACATCACAAGACAATATAGTATGGACCCTGGTCAAAAGTAGTGCACTATATAGCGATTAGGGTGCCATTTGGGACCTATTCACTGACTGCAGCCAGCCCAGTCTAATTGATTTCCCCTGTTAATGAATAAACAGGACAGAGCGTTGGTTGTGCTGTATAGAAGGAATGCATTCTCCTGACACAAACCCTGGCACTGAGACAACTGGGAAGCCAGCCAACACACCACAACCCCAGAGAAATCACAATCTATTACTCTATGGGATGAATAAGATGCAACAGCCTCCAAGTGAATCGTTCAAAACAGGCAGAGCAGAGAGGGAGAGAGAGAAGGCGGAAAGAGAGAGAGGCTGTTTGTGTGTGTGTGTATGTGTGTGTGCGCGCGTGCATGTGCGAGAGAGAGAGAGAGAGAGAGAGAGAGAGAGAGAGAGAGAGAGAGAGAGAGAGAGAGAGAGAGAGAGAGAGAGAGAGAGAGAGAGAGAGAGAGAGAGAGAGAGAGAGAGAGAGAGAGAGAGAGAGAGAGAGAGAGAGAGAGAGAGAGAGAGAGAGAGAGAGAGAGAGAAACTGTCTTTCCACCGTGAGAGTTCCCATGCATTAACACAGTGAGGCCTGCTATACAGAGGGGGTCAGGACTTTAATTGTGTGTTGCTGACAATAAGACAAGGGCACACACACACACACACACACACACACACACACACACACACTGAGGGTTTCTGTGTGACTAAGGAGTTCACCTCGATGCGACCCAGTGCAGTGAGGCATGTTGAACTCTGACCCCTGTCATTATCAGGCCAGACGGCTAGTTAGGACCAGGTGATAACCTCCAACCTTTGACTTTTAACCTTTGGAGGAGAACGGGCTGGCCTGATAATGAATGGGCTCTCTCTCACTCCCTCTTACTTTCTCTCTCCTCCCTCTCTCTCTTTATTTAGTTCTATGAGTACATGTTTGCATGCATAAGTATCTGTACATGGTAGTACAAACTGGACAGGGGTCATGTAAATACACTAGCCTCTAATCATTTCGTTAAAGTGGTCAGTGTATGTTCTAAACATTGACAGACAGTCAGCACTGTCATAGCCAGTTCCCAGATCTATTTGTGTTGTATAGGTCCTAAGGTTGCTGTCTGACCAGTGACCATAGGAGTTGGCAGGAAAGATCTGGGACCAGTCTAACACTGTCAGGTCACCAATAGCACAATGACCACTAGTCATACTGCTGGGCTGATGTTAAAAGGGAACATCTGATCCAACGCTCTGTACACGGAACACTGGCCATGCCTTTGGAGAATATTATTTCTGTTCTGTAGAGGACACACACTCACACACACACATACACACTGTGGGTATAGGATTCCTACAGATGCGAGAAGCGTGCTGTATTTTAGTGGTCCCAGGGGTCGGCCTGCGGGGCGATGTTTAAACTCTTCTCTGTCTGTGAGCATGGTGCATTTAACCAGATGTTAGCCTCACTGACATAAATCACATGCTGTATTTCATGTGTGTGTGTATTTCATCCCCGCCACAGCAGCGTTTTATGTCAGAAGTGTCTCTGCTCGTAAGTTAAACGGCCCAAATGAGCCGTGAGATTGTGACCTGTGCATAGTTTATTCATAAAAGCCCCTCTGATACATGGGAGTGTGTGAGTGTGTGTGCAAATATGAGTGTGTGTCTATGAGTGTGTGTCTATGTGTGTGTGTGCGTGTGTATGCATGTGTGTTTATATGTGTGTGTGCGTGCGTGTTTGTGCGGGTGCGTGTGTGTATGCATGGGTTCGTGTGTGTGTGTGTGATACTGCACACTCTGTTTAGGATCAGTGTTATTCAATCTGACAGTAGACAGCAGGCCAGTCATCACACACTCAGTGACCAACAAGATGTCACTGTCTCAAATTTTGACTGGTTAAGGTAAATGTTAAGGTTGGGGATAGGTTTAAAACAGGAAAAACTTGACGGTTAAGTTTAGGCATTAATTCCGACTGGCTAAGACAAGGGTTAAGGGTTGGAACAGGTTAGGGTCAAAACAGAAAAAAGTTAATGGTTAAGTTTAGGCATTGGGCCTCTCGAGTGGCACAGCGGTCTAAGGCACTGCATCGCAGTGCTTGAAGCGTCACTATAGAAGCTGGTTTGATCACAGGCTGTGTCACAGCCAGCCGTGATCAGGAGACCCATAAGGCGGCGTACAATTGGCCCAGTGTCGTCCGGGTTAGGTGAGGGTTTGGCCGGCCGGGATTTCCTTATCCAATCGCACTCTTGCGACTCCTTGTGGCGGTCCAGGTGCCTGGAAGCTGACTTCGGTCGCCAGCTGGACGGTGGTTCCTCCAACACATTGTGTCAAGAAGCAGTGCAGCTTGGCAGGATCGTGTTTCGGAGGACGCCTCTCCCGAGTACATAGGGCAGTTTCAGTGATGGGACAATTGGAAATTACGAAATTGGGGCCAAAAAGGGTTAAAAATACATATATAATAATACGTTTAGTCATTAGTTCCCGACTGGCTAACGTAAGGGTTAAGGTTTGGGATTGGGTTAAAACAGAAAATAATAACAACAAGTGTCCTAGCCTACCAGTTCTCACAGCCTCACGTCAGAGTTAGACGTTCATTTATGTTTCTCAACACAGTACACATAACACCCTACAACACAGTACACATACACACTTGCACTGTCAGTCCAATCCTCTTCTGCTTGTTATGCTTTCATACACTCCAGCCTCCCTGTTCCGCTCTCTCCTATAACAACCCCAAAACCCATGGTCCCGCCAGGTACCGCTGCTTGTTTGTGTTGCCTTGCTATCTCTAGGTGTCAGTTTCATGTAATCGCACACCCAGTGCCCAAACACACACACACACGTACATGGACATGTGCACACACATAGCACACAAACACCACAAGCACACAGACACACAGTTGGACATTGGTAGTGCTCCTCTCGCTCTATCTCTCTTGCACTCTCTCTCTCTGAAACAAGAGGTGGAAAGTGAATCTAACTCTGTTGTGCTAGTTTCTACACCAGCTCCCTAACCGTGTTCTCTTCTCCCTTTCCCTCTTTCTCTTGCTCCCTCTCGCTCTCTCTTTCCTCTATCTATCTATCTTTCCTCTCTCTCTTTGTCTCTCTCTCTCTGTCTTTCCTCACTCTTCCTTTTTCGCTTGTGTATGTGTGTGTACGTGTGTGTTTGTGTGTGCGCGTCTGTGAATGAACGTGCACATGTGTGTGTGAATGAACATGCATGTGTGTGTGTGTGTGTGTGTGTGTGTGTGTGTGTGTGTGTGTGTGTGTGTGCGTGCGTGCGTGCGTGCGTGCGTGCGTGCGTGCGTGTGTGCGTTCGTGCGTTCGTGCGTGCGTGTGTGTGTAGCTGTGCTATATCATGTAATTGCAGAATAGCTAGTATCTGGTTCTTGCAGACAGACAGGAGAGATCCCTCTGAGTGATAAAAAGTCAGAAAGACTATACAGGGAAGAATGATCTAGAGGTTTCTAAAGACCAACCATTCATTACACTTTGAAGTGATTTTAGAGCTCTGAGTAGAGGCACAGAGGCTATGAAATTTTTTTTTAACAAATAATCACGACCTAAAAAAATAAATAATGTGCTTTGATTTGTTCCATTAAGGCCACCTGTTTATGTGCTTATATTTTAAAACTCTGAAGTTCCCCCTCAGTTCTCCAGATACTATCCGGGGCATCCCTAGACCAGACCAAGTACTTGTGAAGTTGATTGATCCGTTCCTCATTGAACATGAATTTCTTTTTTTTAAAGGATCTCTGTTTTCATTTCTATGTGTGAGATACCTCTAGGCTGGTACTCTACCATGTGGAAAAAATGTGTCTTCACCAGTGGGCAAAACATTTCAAAGATTTTACTGAGTTTTACAGTTCATAAATGAAATCAGTCAATTGAAATAAAATCATTAGGCCCAAATCTACGAATTTCACATGACTGGGAATACAGATACTATATCCAGCTGTTGGTCACAGATACCTTAAAAAAAGGTGGGGGCGTGGATCAGAAAACCAGTCAGTATCTGGTGTGACCACCATTTGCCTCATGCAGCACAACACATCTCCTTCGCATAGAGTTGATCAGGCTGTTGATTGTGGCATGTGGAATGTTTTCCTACTCCTCTTCAATGGCTGTGCGAAGTTGCTAGATATTGGCAGGAACTGGAACACACTGTCGTATATGTCGATCCAGAGCATCCCAAACATGCTCAATGGGTGACATGTCTGGTGAGCATGCAGGCCATGAAAGAACTGTGACATTTTCAGCTTCCAGGAATTGTGTACAGATCCTTGAGACATGGGGCCGTGCATTATCATGCAGGAACATGAGGTGACGGAGGAGGATGAATGGTACGACATTGGGCCTCAGGATCTCGGCACGGTATCTCTGTGCATTCAAATGGCCCTCGATAAAATGCTATTTTTTCCGTTTTCAGTAGCTTATTCCTGCCAATACCCTAACCCCACCGACCACCATGGGGCACTCTGTTCACAACGTTGACATCGGCAAACCACGCGCCCACACTTGCCAAATACGTGGTCTGCAGTTGTGAGGCCGGTTGAACATAATGCTAAATTCTCTAAAACGATGTTGGAGGTGGCTTATGTTAGAGAAAGGCACATTTAATTCTCTGGCAACAGCTCTGGTGGACATTCCTGCAGTCAGCATGCCAAATGTACATTCCCTCAAAACTTGAGACATATGTGGCTTTGTGTTGTTTGACAAAACTGCACATTTTGAGTGGCCTTTTATTGCCCTCAGCACGAGGTGCACTTGTGTAATGATCATGCTGTTTAATCAGCTTCTTGACATGCCACACCTGTCAGGTGGATGGATTAACTTGTCAAAGGAGAAATGCTCACTAACAGGGATGTAAACAAATTTGTGCACAATATTTGCGAGAAATAAGCTTTTTGTGCTTATGGAACATTTCTGGAATATTTTTTTCAGCTCATGAAACATGGGACCAACACTTTACATGTTGCATTTATACTGTATGATTTTTAAGTGTAGATTGCGTCTTTAGAGGAGTTTGGTAGCAGTTGTGTGTTAGAAGGATTATTATGGTGTGTCTGAAACGTTGCAGGGTTAGGTGTAGTATCAGACTAAGAGGCATGGAGCCGGTACATCAGAGAAGCTCTGGATCTTAACAGCATGTCAGCAGCCTCTAACCCGCCAGGCTAGAACTGATAAGGGTTCAATCTGTTTCACACACACAGACGCACGCACGCACGCACGCACGCACGCACGCAGGCACACACACACACACACACACACACACACACACACACACACACACACACACACACACACACACACACGTTTGCCAAGCGTAAATCTCAAATGCTCCACTCTAACAAGATGGAGACACACACCGGGAGCCATATTCAATCAAAAGCTGTAACCAGGTTTCCAGAAAAAAGTCAAAAATGTATTTTGTTCTTGAAATCGTTTTTTTTTTATGACACTGACCCTGTGATCAGTGTTTTAAAAAACGCAGTAATCCGAACATAAGAGAGTAAAATATTTAAATAATGCATTTATTTTATTTGTACCAACATTTGGGTATTTCAAAAGCAGCATATGTTGTAATATCACAGTGTGTGCTTGGACTTTGCAACTTTATTGTAACTATTTGACCATGAACCAGTCATTGAAATGAAATGTACACTCTGAAGTAGCCTATATATTATAATTTGAATAGATAAACATGTGGTTTTCCATATAAAAAGATAAAGTTCAGGTACAATTCATGCCGTCTACTTTCCAAGGACCATGTAAAAGAGTGAGTTATGGCTCAGGAAAGTGAATATGTCACATAGTTGATTCTAGTCCTATAAAAACACAACATATATTTTCATAATGGAATATGATCTGCATCCAAAATGGCACCCTATTCTCCATATCATGCACCGTTTTTCAAAAGCAGTGCACTACATATGGAAAAGGGTGCTATTTGGGACACACATTCTCTCCTCTGCATGAGCTCAATGAAACAGCTTCTATGAATATCTGTCTTCCAATACTATCAACGTAGACATGTGCACACATGTTGAGTGTGTGTGTGTGTGTGTGTGTGTGTGTGTGTGTGTGTGTGTGTGTGTGTGTGTGTGTGTGTGTGTGTGTGTGTGTGTGTGTGTGCGTGCGTGTGTGAGTGTGTATGTGTGCGTGCGTGCGTGTGTTCGTAGACACTTGCTGAATGAGTTTTCCCTGAACACTTCATATTTCCTGATGAAACATGAAAGGTTTGCAGACTTGTGTTATCATTCAGAGTGTCTGATTAAAACTGACACGTTTTCCTAGATTAAGTCGGCCATATGTCTCTTTCATCCTTCTCCTATCCACACTTTACATTGTCCTCCTGTCCTTCTCGGCCAAGTTTGTCTGACTCTATTAAGCCAGTTTCTTGTCTTTGTACTCTTTTAAATAGAATGTTCAGTCTGAAGCATAGAACCAGAAGGATTCTAGTATGACATAGACCGATTCTATTCATACTGCCTGAGATGGTGCACTGTAGATGAAAACCTGGGCCCAGATACACAAAACCTTCTTAAGAAGACATTTCTTCTTAACTGCCATTTTCTCCTTAACTATAGACTTAAGAAGAAAGATAAGCAATGTTGCTATTCCTCAAAAAGGTTCTTATGTTTATCCTTAAGCAAAAAGTAAAGAAGAAATTTGATTCTTGAAAATAAAGTTATTGGAAATGTTCTTAATTTCAAAATAGATAAACCCTTGTCTGAAACTCAGGGCAGTGATAAACAAATCTCATGAAAGCAAAGATGTTTAATTCACTCACAAACTTCAGCTGACAGTGTCAGTATTGACTATTTTAAACCCAATAACATGTTTTACAACAGTAATCTCAATAAGAAATATGCTAACATGATTGCCATTGCTAGCTAGATAGCTAGTTAAAACGGTTGCCTAGCAATAACCATCTTAAGAAGATTTGTAAGAAGATATTTGAGAAGTTCGTAAGAAAATCATCAAATCTTAAGATATTGTTGAGGAATTGCACTTAAGAACTATCTTATGAACTTCTTATTTTTTTTCTTAAGATGTTTCTTAAGTTTTTGCGGAACAAGTGTTTTGTGAATCTGGGCCCTGGTTCTAAATTGACCAACCTGGGTAGCAAAGTAAAAAACGAAACATAAATGAAGGAATGAATGAATGAAACGTTCTCTTTCCCATCCTCATTGAAACTGGAAGGGAACCACTCTCTTTTCTTTACTTTGTTCTTTCACTTTACTTCCCTCACAACCTCCCCTCTCTCACTTAACTCTCTTTCCCCTCTTTCTCCTCCCTCTTGTCCCAGCTTTTTCATTCTCTCTCTAAAGCCCACTCGTTCTCTCCTTCTTTCCATCACTCTCTCACCTCCCTCTTTTTCTCTCTCCTTTTCTCCCTCATTCTCTCTCTTACACCCCCTTCTCCCTCACCCCCTCTCTCTAACTGCCCCCCTCCCTCCCTCCCTCTCTCCTTTTCTCTCTGTAGACTAATTCGCCCTCAGTAATTAGTTGGCTAGTTAATTGGCTGTCTAACTGGCCGACCAGACAAAAGACAGAGTAGGCTTGGACAACAGAGACACAGAGGAGAGTGTCCCCTTCATAGACTCTCTCTCTCTCTCTCTCTCTCTCTCTCTCTCTCTCTCTCTCTCTCTCTCTCTCTCTCTCTCTCTCTCTCTCTCTCTCTCTCTCTCTCTCTCTCTCTCTCTCTCTCTCTCTCTCTCTCTCTCTCTCTCTCTCTCTCTCTCTCTCTCTCTCTCTCTCTCTCTCTCTCTCTCTCTCTCTCTCTCTCTCTCTCTCTCTCTCTCTCTCTCTCTCTCTCTCTCTCTCTCTCTCTCTCTCTCTCTCTCTCTCTCTCTCTCTCTCTCTCTCTCTCTCTCTCTCTCTCGCTAGTTGCCATGCACACACAAACACACACATCAGGGGTCATACAGTTGTTGATTTGGGAAAAGTGTGTATTTCTCTGTCCTGCACTCGAGTCGTAGCCGGAGAGCCCTCCACGCTGCTTGTCTCTCTGTGCTTAAACTACTCCTGGCTAGTTTCTCACTAGACTCACTGTCTGTTCAATCAATCAATCAAATTTATTTTATATAGCCCTTCGTACATCAGCTAATATCTCGAAGTGCTGTACAGAAACCCAGCCTAAAACCCCAAACAGCAAGCAATGCAGGTGTAGAAGCACGGTGGCTAGGAAAAACTCCCTGGAAAGGTCTGTTGTCAGCACATCACTCCTACCATATGAGATTTAATGCCATTTTCTGTTACATTAGCAAAAATATAACTAATATGTCACTGTCAGTAAAATATGTCTCAAATGGTTAAATATCACTATTTTTACATAGACTAATGAGACCATGTTGACATTAACGTTATGAATGATGATAATCTATTCATCACTTTCTGCATCTAAATGTAACATTTTATATTTCATGTTATATCATTGTGAAGAATACTTCATCCCTTTCCATGAATTCTACGGGTATGTTACATAGTTTTTCTTATGATTTTCTTAAGATTTTCTTATAGAATAGCTCCCTGATCAGCCCAGTCACTGATAATGTTCAAGAAATGTTGCTCGCTAAAATCAGTTAAAATATTAAAAGTCAAATATGGTTTCAATCAGCATCTGATTTTGATATTTTCTTATTTTTTAGTTTTAACTGAGAATTTGTTTGGAAGCACATTTAAGTTTAGGGTCGGTTTCCCTGACCCAGAATAAACCTACTCCTGGAGTTAAAAGCTGAATGCAGAATGTGTGAAAGTGTTTTCAGAGAATCAGGAATAGCCTTAGACTGTGCCTGGTATAAGGGTTTATCTGAAACGCTGCTGTCACTGAGATCAGTCTGAAACTGTCAACTTGTTCTTCATTTTATTTTTTACACACACTAGCAGTTCTACTGTAGTCTGATACATGAACTGAAAATGTGTCCCTTGTCTACAGTAACTTTTATTTTCATCTCTGCCATTGCAATAACAATAAATCGTTGCAATATTTGACATGAAAACGTCCCCTTGGTCTTTCTTTAATGTCACTCTGTTTTATAGTAGAAGTTATATTGAACACATGGACATTTCATTGTGGTCTATCTATTATTTGCAGCTTTCTCATACAGTAGAAGAAACACTGACTTGCATATTAGCTGACCTAACGGACTATAATACATTCTGATATCTAACCTGAAACATTACTATACTTTCTTCCCTAGCTACAGAATATCTTATAGCACTTACATTGACTTAAAAGGTGTATATTTGTATCTATAACTATCAACATTGTTTCAGTGGTTTGTTCTTTCCTATCCAAAGATTATTCCTTCCATTACGTAAAATGAAACGTAAATCTTGTTCTACAATATCTTCTGTTCAAAGCTCTGAAGCAGGAGTAAGAGTTAACCTGCATTGGGGCTTGTGCTCTCTCCCATCTAGCTCTCTCCCAGCCAGTGTGATGTGTGGAGGCACAAACAACATTCAACCTGACAAACAGTCAACTAAACAAGTTATTACTATAGGGAAGGGACAATTACCATGTAATTTAGGGGCTATCTTTTACACAAGTTAGTATACAGTCTCTAAACATGCAAGAAAAAAAAAGGTTGTGAATAAGTGTGTGTGTGATCTTACCTGGAGCTGGGGTGGCCTGGTTCCCAGCAAACTGCATGGGGATACACAGATCATTATCAATAGGAAACTTATCACAGGTCAACATCTCTGGCCAAGGGAACCCGTAGGTTTCCATAACGGGGGCACAGCTATCCCTCACGGCCTCACACAGCGAGCGACACGGGTAGATGGGCCTGTCCAGACACACCGGGGCGAAAAGGGAACACAGGAACACCTGTGTATCTGCGTGGCACCGCTTGGCGAGGAGCGGCACCCAGCTACCCGCCTGCTGTTTGACCTCCGGCATGGTCTCGTGGTCCAGCAGGTTGGGGAGGCGCATCTTCTTGTAGCCCACGTTGTGACAGAGGCGTAAATCGGCGGGGATGTCCACACACTGCGGCTGCTTCGTGTAGAAACGACCGTTGTGGAAGTTGTCTGATTGCCAGCTGTAGTAGTCGTATTCGTCGGCGGTCGAGGCAGGGGAGGTGAGGAAGAGGAGGAGGAGGAAGAAGGACATGGAGAGGGACAGTGCCATGGTGGAGAAGGGGTTAGTGAGTAGTTGTGCCCGCTGCTGCCTGCTGTCGCTGTGGTTCTTTTGTCCCTGTGCCATGTTGCTCCGAGCTCTTGGAGGGAGAAAGAAAAGAGGAACGTATCCAAATTGTCCAACGTGACTCGGGGATTTTGGAGAATAAAGACTGTGCTGAAGAAATAAACTGTAATCCTTTTTTTCCTGTCCAAGAACGAGAGCAGGAGCTGAGACAGAAAACAAAAAGAAAGTGTGTATTCTGGTCTTCTTTCAACAGAGAGAAAATGTGTGTGTTAGTGTGTGTCCAGTCATCTCATCTCTGCGCTGGTAGAGCTGTGTGTCTCTGTCTCAGGTTGTTGTAAGTGGGGAGATAAGGGTGAGTCGAGGGTAAGACGAGGGGTCAGTGGAGGGTGAGTGCTGTGTGTGCCTCCTTTCCCTCTGTCTAATTCTGTGTCAAATTCTAAATCTCTCTATCTCTTTCTTGCTCTCTTCCTACAGTTCTCTCTATCTCACTCCACAGCTGTCTCTTCCGCTGTCTCTGCCTCCACCTCTATCCTTCTCTCTCTGTCTGTGTCTAGCAGTGTGTGTGGAGCAGCTACAGTATATCAGTTAGTGGGATAGTTTCTCCCTGTATTCTGTCAGGTCCCCTAGCAGACTCCCAGAACACTCTCCCTCCCACTGGCCCCACACAGCTCTGCCTCAGCCTATCACAGGCCTCACACAGTGCTACCTCAACCAATCAGAGACCAGGGGGAGGTCCTGAGGGGGGATGAGATTCTCCACCCTCATCACCCTCCCTGAGGCAGAGAGAGGCAGGCTGAGGAGAGAGAGAGAGAGTAGCACTACCAATGTCCAAGTGTGTGTGTGTGTCTGTGTGCTGTGGAGAGAGAGAGAGAGAGACAGATAAAGAAGGAGAGTTAGAGAAGGAGAGCGAGAGGGAGAACGAGAGAAAGCGGGAGAGATAGGAGAGGGAGAGTAAGAAGTGAGAGAGGAAAGCCCAATGTGTCGAGACTGTTCTACTCTCCCTGCTCTCACACACACACACACACACACACACACACACACACACACACACACACACACACACACACACACACACACACACACACACACACACACACACACACACACACACACACACACACACACACACACGCACAGAGTGGGGTGGCAGTGAAATGTTTGTGCACTATATTGAGAGTCAGGCAGGCTACAGCAGCTACAGGTGGCTAGGTCGTTTGGTTACGCTCTGTGAGATATGCTAATGTCTATGGTGGAGTTGAATAGAGGCGCGCTGCCTTTCTGTCTCTTTCCATCAGTAACACTGACACACACAACACACAGCAATAGCATCAAAATGAATCCAATTCTCATTCAATCTCATTCAAAGCACTCTAACTTAGTGGGTGGACTGGTGTGTTGGATTCATATGGATGCCCTCAATTAGGTGATTTCTCTTCTCAGTGTTCTACAGATTCTTCAAATTCTGTTGTGTCACCATATTGGGTGGACAAAGAAAGTACCAATGGATTTTAGAGCTATGTCCACTAATTAGGGGGGTCAAACACACACACAGCATTTAACCCAGTGACCATGCAGCTTTGCTGAAACCTCCCCGCTGCCAAAACATCACTGTCCAGACATTCACATCAATACCACAATAAAGCAGGGCTAGAGATTGGGAATTTGTCAATTGATTTACTTATTCCCTTTAGCTTCATGTGGAGCAAAGGGGCCTCAATCAGACACATTTTAGTGGATTTGTGATTGCATGTTCTTTGCATGCTAAAGCTGGTGAAAATATTATAAATAGGGGTTCACAGCGAAGCTTACCTTTCAATCAGTCAACTTCGGTATAACATACTATGGGGAGTTGCACTCTCGCGACTTCAGTTGAAGGATCTACAATCACACCTGAAAAGGCTAATTAATTCCGTGGCTCGCTGGAAGCCCCGCCTTCCACAGGTGATAAGCCTAAGACTCAGATTCATTCATTCAATTATTCTGCTCTTCACCTTGGTGTGAAGAGGAACAATTCCCGCTACTTAAACAATCAATTATGTTGTGCTAACTAAACTGTCTCTTAGTGCTAGAGTGTGCTCACCCCCACAACATTGTGTGTTGAAGGTTGTGCTTGCTCTCATAAGTTTTCTAATCACAAACAATTAGTTATTCTTCAATTTGCTGGTGCAATAGGTAAGATGCTAAGAAAACAACCGAGACGACGATGGCTGAGCCGGTTTCGGGGTCGAGATCATGCCGCCAGTCATGTGGTTATAGCATTTCTCTGAAAGATACTCACAGTCTATGCTATGTGTAGTGTGTCTTGGCTTGTAGCATGCTTCGGCTTGTAGCATGCTTCGGCGGCCCTCGCTCGAACCAGTCCATGTGCGCATTGCCACGTACTGTGTACAAATGTCCTGGAAAGACGTGTAGCATTCTTGAGGAAGCTTGGAATTATCGATGACGACTTTCCCTTCCCGGATGCCAGTATCGGCTGGGCCCGAGGTGCTGGAAGCGGAGATGGATTGGGTGGTCGGAGCAAATGTCTTGTCTGCCTTGTCTGCCTGCGCCCAACCCGACTCCTGTGCGCTCTGTCGCCGGTTACAGGAGGCTACTCAAATAGAGAGGGCGGCCAGGTTTGGTGGGTACACCCCACTGCCTGTGTCAGCCTCGGTCAAGCACTGCTTGCCTCTCTTCCCAGACTTATTGATGAAGGGTCTGGTCCCACCTGATCCGGTCCAATGTGAAGTTTTGAGACCGGGCTAGCTAAATGAGCACTGCATAGCGTTTTAACCAGGTTGGCTTACTCACTGAGGCAAGCTAGCTATTACTAGCTATTCCTGCATCCCCACGGTGGAGTTTCTGAGGTAGCTCTCTTGTTTAGCCTATGTTCAGTCCCTGGGGTAGGTCCCGGAACAAGGGGCCTTGGCAAGGGTCTGAGTGACCAGTGTGCCTCTCCACAAAAACATTACTGTGATTCCTGCCTGTAGCTCACTAGTCCATATGAGGTACAGATTATGGGCTCTATAGGCGATTAGTTGTTGGCAGCAGAGTCGTGCTGTCCAGCGCTGGGTGCCAACCGGTTCCCGGAACCCATCTTACCGCCTAAACCTAAACCGAGGGAGACTCGTTGTGACAACAGTACCCCCAAGTGGCACTGCCAATTGGAATACGTCACTGATCGCCGGAGCCAGTGTACCCAGAGTGGGCCGGGCTTTAGGGAAACGTTGGCACATAAACACTGTTTTTTTCAACTGAGTTCCAGTGTTCACTGGTGAAAAAAGTGTTGTCTCCTGCATGTGAGTTCGATAAAAAGTGTTCCCCATGTTCAGACACACAGTTGTTAAAGGTGGTGGAAATGGAAGTAGAACCAATTGCTCCCAGTTCACAAGGCGGTGTCCAACCCCTTCAGATGGCACTTCACGGGAGTCTCGCTATCTGCTCCAACCAATGGTGTGCATGCGCAGTGTCTCCCTGCGAACATTGACGTCAGGGTACAGGCTACAATTTGTTGTGCATCCCACACGCTTCTGCAGCTTCATCACGTTGACTGGTCCCGTGGCCTCAGTGCCCATTTTGAGGGAGAAAATATCCTCTCGATTCCAGAAGCATGCAATCCAAGTGGTTCCTATGTCGAAGACACGGGACAGCCGGTGTTCCTTGTTTACGAAAAGGGAAGGGACTTTATGTCCCATTCTAGACCAAGCACCTCAGAGTCTACAAACTCATGAGCCGCTGACTATTACAGCTATTGGCTTTTGGCGGCGGTGTCGAGGGGCCAAGCAGTGTTACACACATCCATGCTACCATATTCAGTCTCTAGGCTTCATAAGAAACCAGAAAAAGAGCTGTCTGACTCCATCCCAGCGCATTCCGTTTCTGAGTCTCAAGCCAGTATCATGCTTTTCTACCCTTTTACTAATTTGGGACCCTCTCTCCTTCCGCCCCGTGGAAATCTAATTAGCGTAAATAAAAAATCCCCATAAAAATCTGTCAGTTTAAGCTAGAGATATTTTTTTGCATTGGATGCATCTCAATCTACGCCATCCGCCTATGTCGCACTTCCGCATCTGCGGTGAACGGTATCAGACTTTCTCACAAAATCGTATGTAGCGTCCGAATGGTTTGGCCTACAAACTATTACTATTACAAACCACCCCTCTATGGAAAGATGAGACTCACACAAACATGATAGTGTTCTCCGTACTGCTCTACAACCCCCACAAGCGTCTTAGAACTCTTCTGAAGGTCCCCCAGCACCAGTTGAAAACATGAATGTAAGTACAATATATATGGGCACTGTGTAGTGTCAAAAATAAGGGGTTAAATACATTTAAAAAATAAATAAAATGTTTCCTGATCTTTCTTATATCTGTCAGATATAGGACCGACACTTCAGAACAAACTTCCTTTGTTTTTTGTAGTGAATCTGTTATTCACTGTGTTTGTATGTGCTAATAGCACCAAGGATGTCACGTTCCTGACCTTATTTCCTTTATTTTGTCTTTGTTTAGTATGGTCAGGACGTGAGCTGGGTGGGCATTCTATGTTATGTGTTTCTATGTTGGGTTCTTTTCAATTAGCCTGATATGGTTCTCAATCAGGGGCAGGTGTTTTACGTTTCCTCTGATTGAGAACCATATTAAGGTAGGCTGTTCACACTGTTTGTTTGTGGGTGATTGTTCCTGTGTTAGTGTTTATGCCACACGGGACTGTTTCGTTTGTGAGTTTGTTCCTGTTCGTGCGTTCTTCGTTGTCTATGTCTAAACGTTAGTAGCTTGTGTCTGCACTTTCGTTTTGTAGCTTCACGGTCGTTTGTTTTTTTTTTTGTTAGTTTGTAAAAGTGTTTAGTTTCGTATTCATCTTCTCTCAATAAAAAGGAAGATGTATTCGTATTACGCTGCGCCTTGGTCCACTCTTTCACCAGAAGACGATCATGACAAAGGACAAATATACATTTTCATCAAATCATTTAGAATAAAACAAATTAATAGTTCACGGGGTCTGAATTTAATGAAATAGTAAAACAATCCTTGGTATGACCTTTTATTTATTAATTAATATATTTTATTTATTTATTTAGGTGTGGAAAAGCTATACTACTGCAAATAGATTGTGGCTTCTATCAATATAATTGTCTGCATCATTTCCAATCCCCCATATATTTGTTTTGTAAATATATATATATTTTTTTAAATATATACAGTACCAGTCAAAAGTTTGTAAACACCGACTCACATCTTTATTTTTTGACTATTTTCTACATTGTAGAATAATAGTGAAGACATCGTAACTATGAAATAACACAACAACCCAAAAAGTGTGTTGTATATTTAAAAACCATTCTCAACGTCAACAGTGAAGAGGCGACTCTGGGATGCTGGCTTTCCAGGCAGAGTTGCGAAGAAAAAGCCATATCTCAGACTGGCCTATAAAAAGAAAAGATTAAGATGTGCAAAAGAACACAGACACTGGACAGAGGAACTCTAGTAGGCCAGCAGGCCGTAGTCGCCTCTTCACTGTTGACGTTGAGACTGTTGATTTGCGAGTTTTGCAGGTACTATTTAATGCCAGTTGAGGACTTGTGAGGCGTCTGTTTCTCAAACTAGACACTCTAATGTACTTGTCTTCTTGCTCAGTTGTGCACCGGGGCCACTCCTCTTTCTATTCTGGTTAGAGCCAGTTTGCTCTGTGCTGTGAAGGGAGTAGTACATAGCGTTGTACGAGATCTTCAGTTTCAATGTCTTGCATGGAATAACCTTAATTTCTCAGAATAAGTATAGGCTGATGAGTTTCAGAAGAAACTTCTTTGTTTCTGGCCATTTTGAGCCTGTAATCGAACCCACAAATGCTGATGCTCCAGATACTCAACTAGTCTAAAGAAGGCCAGTTTTATTGCTTCTTTATTCAGACAACAGTTTTCAGCTATGCAAACATAATTGCAAAAGGGTTTTCTAATGATCAATTAGCCTTTTAAAATGATAAACTTGGATTAGCTAACACAACGTGCCATTGTAAAACAGGAGTGATGGTTGCTGATAATGGGCCTCTGTACGCCTATGTATATATTCCATAAAAGATCAGCCGTTTCCAGCTACAATAGTCATTTACAACATTAACCTCTAATTCCTCCCAATCCCGGATCCGGGAGCACCCCCATCAGTAAAAAAGCTGACTAGCATAGCCTAGCATAGCGTCACAAGTAAATACTAGCATCTAAATATCATTAAATCACAAGTCCAAGACACCAGATGAAAGATACACATCTTGTGAATCCAGCCATCATTTCTGATTTTTAAAATGTTTTACAGGGAAGACACAATATGTAAATCTATTAGCTAACCACGTTAGCAAAAGACACCACTTTTTTTACTCCACCATTTTTTTCTGGAATAGGTAGCTATCACAAATTCGACCAAATAAAGATATAAATAGCCACTAACCAAGAAACAACTTCATCAGATGACAGTCTGATAACATATTTATTGTATAGCATATGTTTTGTTAGAAAAATGTGCATATTTCAGGTATAAATCATAGTTTACCATTGCAGCCACCATCACAACTCTCACCAAAGCGACTAGAATAACTACAGAGAGCAACGTGAATTACCTAAATACTCGTCATAAAACATTTCTGAAAAATACACAGCGTACAGCAAATGAAAAACAAAGATCTTGTGAATCCAGCCAATATTTCAGATTTTTTAAGTGTTTTACAGCGAAAACACAATATAGCATTATATTAGCTTACCACAATAGCAAACCACACAACAGCATTGATTCAAGCCAAAAATAGCGATAACGTATAACCCAGCAAAAAATATTAATTTTTTCACTGACCTGCTCAGAATTCTTCAGATGACAGTCCTATAACATCATATTACACAATACATATAGAGTTTGTTCGAAAATGTGCATATTTAGCGGCACAAATCGTGGTTATACAATGAGAAAAGTAGCCAAGCTGCCAACAAAATGTCGGGAGAAATCTTGGGAGAGGCACCTATTCTAATCGATAACTAATCATAAACTTGACTAAAAAATACAGGTTGGACAGCAAATGAAAGATACATTAGTTCTTAATGCAATCGCTGTGTCACATTTTTTAAATTAACGTTACTACGACATACAGCGTGCGTTAAAGCGAGACCGCACGGAAATTAATGGCGGATTATGCATTTTACATTTTTCAACAGAACAACGAATTAACAGCATAAATAGTTCTTACTTTTTGATGTGCTTCCATCAGAATCTTGGGAAAGTTGTCCTTTGTCCAAAAGAATCGTTGTTCGGTTGTAGAATGTAGTCTTCAACGTTGCAATTAGCAGTAAACATTAGCCATGTGGGCCAGACATCACCAACTCCCTAGAACGCAACACTAATAAATATCCGAAAATCGCAATATACTGACATAAACTGATATAACTCGGTTTAAAATAACAACATTATGATGTCTTTAACAGCTATATCGAATAAAAACAGAGCCGGATATATCTAAGAGCTATAACCGGAGCTTTCTACTACGACATGCCAAGGTCCTTCCTGCGTCAGAGCGAAGTGAACAAAGACCGGACCCTTCGTTCCCAAGCTATTTACAACCTCTCAGATCTGCCTAGAGACTCCATTTCAAATCTCACTATTCGCTGACATCCAGGGGAAGGCGTATGCAGTGCATCTCAACCAATAGAAGACAGGCAAATTAATAAACTGACCTGGGAACAGCTTGCAGAATTCTGCATTCTCACATCCTCATAGGAAAAATGCTCTAACTCGAGTTCTGTTTTACTCACAGATATAATTCAAACGGTTTTAGAAACTAGAGAGTGTTTTCTATCCAATAGTAATAATAGTATGCATATTGTACGAGCAAGAATTGAGTACGAGGCAGTTTAATTTGGGAACGAAATTATTACAAAGTGCAAACAGCACCCCCTATTGAGAAGAAGTTTGTCTACATTGTATGTCTGATCAATTTGATGTTATTTTAATGCACATAAAATGTGCTATTCTTTCAGAAACAAGGACATTTCTAAGTGACCCCAAACTTTTGAAGGGTAGTGTATTTATATATATATATATAGTCCGGCCATTCCTCCTTCTATTATTTCTTAATTAACCTCTAACGAGTCGCCCTCCCGGATCCGGGATCCGGCCTCATCAAAAAAGCTGACTAGCATAGCCTAGCCTAGCGCCACAGGGATATCATATAATATAATTTCATGAAAACACAAGTCCAATACAGCAAATGAAAGATAAACATCTTGTGAATCCAGCCATCATTTCCGATTTTTAAAATCTTTTACAGCGAAAACACAATATATATTTATATTAGCTCACCACAATAGCCAAACACACAACGCTATGTTTTCACCATGTTTTCACCGCCAACATAGCTTTCACAAAACACACAAATAGAGATAAAATGAATCACTAACCTTTGAACAACTTCATCAGATGACAGTCTTATAACATCATGTTATACAATACATTTATGTTTTGTTCGAAAATGTGCATATTTAGAGGTACAAATCGTGGTTTTACATTGTGAATACGTAGCCATAATGCACCAAATTGTCCGGAGATATTTTGGACAGTCACGTAATCTAACCAAAAAACTCTTCATACACTTTACTAAAAAATACATGTTGTACAGCAAATGAAAGATACACTGGTTCTTAATGCAACCGCTGTGTTAGATTTAAAAAAATAACTTTAGTACAACGTACAGCATGCAATATTGTGAGACAGCGCCCAACAATTCTCTGCCTTGTTGGAGCCAACACAAACCACAAAAATACGAAATAACATCATAAATATTCTCTTACTTTTGATGATCTTCCATCAGAATGTTGTGCAAGGAGTCCTAGTTCCAGAATAAATCGTTGTTTTGTTTTAGAATGTCCATTTCTTCTGTCGAATTAGCCACTTTGGCTAGCCATGTGGAGCGCACATGTCCAAGAACTCTTGGCACATGGAACGAAAAATTCCAAAATTCACAATAAACGTCGAATAAACTGGTCAAACTCGGTTGAAAATCCATCTTTATGATGTTTTTCTCATATGTATCCAATAAAGTCCGAGCCGGAGCATTTCGTCTTGTATACCTAACGCATTTCAGAAGACAATGTGGGGTTCTGTCATTCCAAAAGCTCTCATTCGGTCTCACATCAAGCTAGACACCCCATTCAACATTCTACTGCCTGTTGACATCTAGTGGAAGGCGTATGAAGTGCATACAGATCCATAAATATAAGCCAGTTGAATAGGCAGGCCCTGACACAGAGCCCCATTTTCAGAATTTTCACTTCCTGTTTGGAAGTTTGCTGCCAAATGAGTTCTGTTTTACTCACAGATATAATTCAAAACTTCAGAGTGTTTTCTATCCAATAGTAATAATAATTTGCATATTGTATGATCTAGAACAGAGTACGAGGCCGTTTAATTTTGGCACGATTTTTTCCCAAACTGAAAATAGCGCCCCCTATTAAGAAGAAGTTAATAAATCATTTAATTTGAGATTTGTGTGTATTGTTGGGAATTACTGCACTGTTGAAGGTAGGCACACAAGCATTTCGCTACACCCACAATAACATCTGCTATATATGTGTATGCAACCAATAAAATGTAATTTGATTTGATTTGCTACTGAGTTAACCTCCAATTGTTCTGTACTAGTCCACCCGCTAAAACCAATGACTGGCAGACCACCCCTGTCCACTAGCATGATAGGGCCTTTTTGAGATTGGGACCCATTTAAAAAGAGCACACAGTGCCACGTACAGAACACATCAAATTGTATTTGTCACATACACCAAATACAACAGGTGTATACCTTACTGGAAAATGCTTACATACAAGTCCTTAACCAACAATGCAGTTCAAGAAATAGAGTTAAGAAAATATTTACTAAATAAAGAAAAAAATTAACTTAAAAGTAACAATAAAATAACATTAACGAGGCTATATACAGGGGGTACCGGTACCGAGTCAATGTGCAGGGGTACATGTAGGTAGTTGTAAAGTGACTATGTATATGTAATAAACAGCGAGTAGCAGCAGCATAAAAACCAAGGGGGTGGGGGGGGTGTAAATGTAAATAGTCCGGGTGTCCATTTGATGAATTGTTCAGCAGTCTTATGGCCTGGGGGTAGAAGCTGTTAAGGAGCCTTTTGGACCTAGACTTGGTTCTCCGGTACCTCTTTCCGTGCGGTAGCAGAGAGAACAGTCTATGACTTGGGTGACTTGAGTCTAACAATTTTTGGGGCCTTCCTCTGACACCACCTACTATATAAGTCCTGGATGGTAGGAAGCTTGGCCGTACGCACTACCCCCTGTAGCGCCTTACGGTCGGATGCCGAGCAGTTGCCATACCAGGTGGTGATACAACCGGTCAGGATGCTCTCGATGGTGTAGCTGTATAGCTTTTTGAGGATCTGGGGACCCATGCCAAATCTTTTCAGTCTACTGAGAGGGAAAGGTGTTGTCGTGCCCACTTCACAACACTCTTGGTGTGTTTGGACCATGATAGTTTGTTGGTGATGTGGACACCAAGGAACTTGAAGCTCTTGACCCGCTCCCACTACAGCCCCATCAATGTGAATGGGGGTGTTTTCGGCCATCCTTTTTCTGTAGTACACGATCAGCTCTTTTGTCTTGCTCACATTGAGGGAGAGGTTGTTGTACTGCCACCACACTGCCAGGTCTCTGACCTCCTCCCTATAGTCTGTCTCATCATTGTCGGTGACCAAGCCTACCACCGTTGTGTCATCAGCAAACTTAATGATGCTGTGAAATCATGCTTGGCCATGCAGTTGTGGGTGAACAGGGAGTACAGGAGGGGACTAAGCATGCACCCCTGAGGGGTCCCCTTGTTTAGGATCAGTGTGGCAGATGTGTTGTTGCCTACCCTCAACACTATGGTGTTGAACGCTGAGCTGTAGTCAATGAACATCATTCTCATATCGGTGTTCCCTTTGTCCAGTTTGGAAAGGGCAGTGTGGAGTGTGATTGCATCATATGTTAATCTGTTGGGGCGGTATGCAAATTGGAGTTGGTCTAGGGTTTCCGGGATGATGGTGTGAGCCATGACCAGCCTTTCAAAGCACTTCATTTGGCAGGTTAACTTCGCTTTGGTGATCTGCTATTGTGGTCTGCTTGAAACATGTAGGTATTACAGACTCGGTCAGGGAAAGGTTGAAAATGTCAGTGAATGCACTTACCTTGATCCGCACATTCTCTGAGTACATGTCCTGGTAATCCGTCTGGCCCCACAGCCTTGTGAATGTTGACCTGTTTAAAGGTCTTTCTCAGATCGGCTACAGAGAGCGTGATCACACAGTCATCTGGAACAGCTGGTACTCTCATGCATGCTTCAGTGTTGCTTGCCCCGAAGCTAGCATTAAAGGCATTTAGCTCATCTGGTATGCTCGCGTCACTGGGCAGCTCGTGGCTGGGGTTCACTTTGTAATCCGTAATAGTTTGCAAGCCCTGCCACATCGGACAAGCATCAGAGCCAGTGTAGTAGGATTCAATCTTAATCTTAGTCCTGTATTGATGCTTTGCATGTTTGCCTCCAACTCAGGACTCAGGACGCCTCCAACTCAATCATCAAGTTTGCGGACGACACTACAGTGGTAGGCTTGATTACCAACAACGACGAGACGGCCTACGGGGAGGAGGTGAGGGCCCTCGGAGTGTGGTGTCAGGAAAATAACCTCACTCTCAACGTCAACAAAAAAAAGGAGATGATTGTGGCCTTCAGGAAACAGCAGAGGGAGCACCCCCTATCCACATCGACGGGACAGTAGTGGAGAGGGTAGTAAGTTTTAAGTTCCTCGGCGTACACATCACGGACAAACTGAATTGGTCCACCCACACAGACAGCGTTGTGAAGAAGGCGCAGTAGCGCCTCTTCAACCTCAGGAGGCTGAAGAAATTCGGCTTGTCACCAAAAGCACTCACAAACTTTTACAGATGCACAATCGAGAGCATCCTGTCGGGCTGTATCACCGCCTGGTACTGCAACTGCTCCACCCACAACCGGAAGGCTCTCCAGAGGGTAGTGAGGTCTCCACAACGCATCACTGGGGGCAACTACCTGCCCTCCAGGACACCTACACCACCCGATGTCACAGGAAGGCCATAAAGATCATCAAGGACAACAATCACCCGAGCCACTGCCTGTTCACCCCGCTATCATCCAGAAGGCGAGGTCAGTACAGGTGCATCAAAGCAGGGACCGAGAGACTGAAAAACAGCTTCTATCTCAAGGCCATCAGACTGTTAAAACTTCTTCTTAATAGGGGGGCGCTGTTTTCACTTTGGAAAAAATCGTGCCCAAATTAAACGGCCTCGTACTCTGTTCTAGATCATACAATATGCATATTATTATTACTATTGGATAGGAAACACTCTGAAGTTTCTAAAACTGTTTGAATTATATCTGTGAGTAAAACAGAACTCATTTGGCAGCAAACTTCCATACAGGAAGTGAAAATTCTGAAAATGAGGCTCTGTGTCAGGGCCTGCCTATTCAACTGGCTTATATTTATGGATCTGTATGTACTTCATACGCCTTCCACTAGATGTCAACAGGCAGTAGAAGGTTGAATGGGGTGTCTAGCTTGATGTGAGGCCGAATAAGAGCTTTTAGAGTGACAGGTCCGCTCTTTTGTCAGTTTTCAACGGCGCACAGGGGAACTCCACATTGTCTTCGGAAATGCGTTACGTATACACGGCGAAATGCTCCGGTTCTGATTTTATTGGATATATATGAGAAAAACATTATAAAGTAGGATTTTCAACCGAGTTTGACCAGTTTATTCGACATTTATTGGGAATTTTGGAATTTTTCATTCCAGGCGCCAAGAGTTGATGGGCATGTTCGCGCCACAATGCTAGCCAAAGTTGCTAATTCGACAGAAGAAATGGACATTCTAAAACCAAACAACGATTTATTCTGGAACTAGGACTCCTTGCACAACATTCTGATGGAAGATCAACAAAGGTAAGATAATATTTATGATGTTATTTTGTATTTTTGTGGTAAATGTTGGCTCCAACAAGGCGGAGAATATGTGAGCGCTGTCTCACAAAACTGCATGCTGTATGTTGTACTAAAGTAATTTTTTTAAATCTAACACAGCGGTTGCATTAAGAACCAGTGTATCTTTCATTTGCTGTACAACATGTATTTTTTAGTAAAGTTTATGATGAGTTCTTTGGTTAGATTAGGTGACTGTCCAAAATATCTCCGGACATTTTGGCGTATTGTGACTACGTATTCACAATGTAAAACCAGGATTTGTACCTCTAAATATGCACATTATCGAACAAAACATAAATGTATTGTATAACATGATGTTATAAGACTGTCATCTGATGAAGTTGTCCAAAGGTTAGTGATTAATTTTATCTCTATTTCTGGGTTTTGTGAAAGCTATTTTGGCGGTGAATAAATGGCGTTGTGTGTTTGGCTATTGTGGTGAGCTAATAGAAATATATATTGTATTTTCGCTGTAAAACACAAAAAATCGGAAATATTGGCTGGATTCACAAGATGTTTATCTTTCATTTGCTGTACACCATGTATTTTTCATAAATGTTTTATGATGAGTATTTATGTATTTCACGTTGCTCTCTGTAATTATTCTGGCTGATTTTGGTGCTATTGTGATGGTGGCTGCAATGTAAAACTACGATTTATACCTCAAATATGCACATTTTCGAACAAAACATAAATGTATTGTATAACATGATGTTATAAGACTGTCATCTGATGAAGTTGTTCAAGGTTAGTGATTAATTTTATCTCTATTTGTGGGTTTTGTGAAGCTACCTATGCGGTGGAAACATGGTGAAAACATGGCGTTGTGTGTTTGGCTATTGTGGTGAGCTAATATAAATACATATTGTGTTTTCGCTGTAAAAGATTTTAAAAATCGGAAATGATGGCTGGATTCACAATATGTTTATCTTTCATTTGCTGTATTGGACTTGTGATTTCATGAAATTATATTATATGATATCTCTGTCCCGTTAGGCTAGGCTATGCTAGTCAGCTTTTTTGATGAGGAGGATCCCGGATCCGGGAGGGAGACTCGTTAGAGGTTAAACAGCCACCACTATCATTGAGTGGCTGCTGCCAACATATTGACTCAACTCCAGCTCACTTTAATAATGGAAGTTGATGGGAATTGATCAAAAATGTATCACTAGCCACTTTAAACAATGCCACTTAATATAATGTATATGTATATACTGTACTCTATATCATCTACTGCATCTTGCCATCTTTATGTAATACATGTATCACTAGCCACTTTAAACTATGCCACTTTTATGTATACCCTACATTACTCATCTCATATGTATATACTGTACTCGATACCATCTACTGCATCTTGCCTATGCCGTTCTGTACCATCACTTATTCATATATCTTTACGTACATATTCTTTATCCCTTTACACTTGTGTGTATAAGGTAGTAGTTGTGGAATTGTTAGGTTAGATTACTCGTTGGTTATTACTGCATTGTCAGAACTAGAAGCACAAGCATTTCGCTACTCTCGCATTAACATCTGCTAACCATGTGTATGTGACAAATACAATTTGATTTGATTTGATTTGGTGGTTCATCTGAGGGCATAACGGGATTTATTTTAAGTGTCCATATTTGTGTCCCGGTCCTTTAATGCTGTGGCTCTAGCCTTTAGCTCGGTGTGGATGTTGCCTGTAATCCATGGCTTCTTATTGTGATATGTACCTACGGTCACTGCAGGGACAACGTCTTCGATGCACTTATTGATGAAGCTGGTGACTGAGATGGTATATTCCTCAATGCCATTGGATGAATCCTGGAACATATTCCAGTCTGTGCTAGCAAAACAGTCCTGTAGCGTAACTTTTACTACACGTCTCTGTGTGTGGAGTCAAGGTGGTCTTGAGTTTTTTTCCTCTCTGGTTGCACATCTGACATGCTGGTAGAAATGAGGTAAAATGGATTTAAGTTTGCCTGCATTAAAGTCCCCGGCCACTAGGAGTCCCACTTCTGGATGAACATTTTCTTGGTTGCTTATGGCCTTACACAGCTCGTTGAGTGCGGTCTTAGTGCCAGTATCGGTTTGTGTTGTTAAATAGATGGCTACGACGAATATAGTGTGGTCTATAGCTCATGAGGTACAATTCCTTCAGATTTCCTTCAAATTAGACATTGCGCACCAGCTGTTGTTGACAAATAGACACACCCCCACCCCTCGTCTTACCAGACGTAGCTGTTCTGTCCTGCCAATGCACGGAAAACCCAGCCAACTATATATTATTCCTGTCGTCGTTCAGCCACGACTTGGTGAAACATAAGATATTACAGTTTTTAATGTCCCATTGGTAGTATAGTTTTGAACTGAGATCATCCAGTTTATTCTCCAGTGATTGCACGTTGGCCAAAAGAACGGATGATAGAGGCGGGTTAACCACTTGCTGACGATCTCCGCCCCCTATTTTTCCGTCTTTACTTCACGCTAATGACCAGCTTTGGAGAAGCAGTAATCTCTCTGTTCTGATATCCAGAAACTATTTTTGGTCATAAGAGATGGTAGCAGCAACATTATGTACAAAATCAGTAAAAAACTATGTGAAAAAACACACAAAATAGCACAGTTGGTTAGGAGCCTGTAAAATGGCACCCCTCCGGTGCCATTCAGAAGAGTGTGTGTATGTACCCCACATCTGTTGCTAAGGGGTAATGATGTTAGGGACAGAAGCAGATTAAAAGCCAAAAGCATTTCAAACTCCCTCTCCTCAATTGTATTCTATACTGTTATTTTTTGTTATTTTTTTATTATTAAAAAGTTATTTCCACAATTAACAAATAATATGCATAATAATGTAGGCACTTCATACAAAGGATTGTTACCTATAAACAGGACTGGCATTACAAATGTGATTCATCCAATACTGTCCCTAACATCATTACCCCTTAGCAACAGATGTGGGGTACATACACACACTCTCCCCACCCTTCCCACACAAACAACCACAAGCTCAGGTGTTCAACAGTGGTTCCATCCCTGAGCCCAACTCAAGAGAAGACTTGATGTGTGAATGCATATACAGTTGTAGCTGTTTGAGAAGGCATGCAACATTTTTCAGGAATGGGGAGAGTTACTTAACTAATGTCAAGTCCTAGCTGATGGAGCTCAGATACACTCCTTTCCCCTGAAACACACACACGCTGGTCCACCGGTGTGACCATTTTCCCAAGCATCTCTGAGCAGTCAGACCTTTTGATTATTTTGTGCCGCCAGATCCACAATAATTTGCCCCCTCTCTGATTCTCCGAGTGTGTCCCCATCCCCATGGGTTACTGCAGCTAGTGTTGCCAGCACTGCCACTACCTTGGTGGGGGTCTCCACCGGAATTCCCACCGGCTAGGGACAAGGTCATCAAGGTTCTCGTTAGCAGCTTTGAGAAATTCCTTGTATATTATGCTCACCCACCCGGGGGCTTTGGCTTTGTTGGACCAACACTGCGAGGCAGGCTCAGACTCTGGAGAGGGCGGTACTGCTTTAGTGAGTCTCTGACGGCATTTATCTTTCTGTCTTGGCTGCATATAAGCTACTTGCAGTAGGCCTATGAAACAGATAAGGACTTCTCCTTTGTGTGTGGGTCGCTCAGGTGGGTTTCTAGGGTATAGGGTTGGGTCCATCATGAAAGGAAATAAATAGACTATGTTTGTAATTTATTTTGAAACGTATATCCTCTATCTACCCAAAATGTAAACCATTTTCCTTTTTCACTCACTTAACTCACCACACTTTTCCAATCATAAAAACACACACCCCATCTTCCATCACAACTACATCACACTCCCTATACACCCACACATACCCACATACTGTGCCTTCTATGTCCTCTAGTATGACCTTCTTTAAAAAATTCCATATAGCTTAGTAGAACCCCTTCCCTCTCCCGGCTTAGACAGGGCTTAGACTCTTATGGGTTAAAGGGTTGAGTATAGGAGATATTTGTGCTGCGGCGAGTTGGGCATCACCACACTTTTGTGAGGTTTTATCGCTTATATGTCACTGCTCCCATTATAGCACACAGTGTGCTTACTGCTGGGACAAGGGAAAGTCACTAGGCAGCGCGCCGTGTGTGTAACACACACATAACATACTATATTTCCTCATAGTATGTTATACCGAAGTTGACTGACTGAAAGGGAACGTAACGTTATGACTTTAACTACTGTTCCCTGAAGAAGAGAAATGAGGTACAACACCTGTTTGGCCCTGCTCCGCCTATTCCTGGGCTCGGGGAAGAGCGGTGTTAAATTGAGGGAATGAATCTGAGCCTCACGCTTATCACCTGTGTAAGGTGGGTCTTCCAGCAAGGTGTAGATTTCATTGGCCTTGTCAGGTGTGATTGTAGAGCCGTCAACCCAGGTTGCGAGAGTGTGACTCCCCATAGTATGTTGTGCCTCCTTTCCCTCCTTCAGGGAACATTAGTTATATTCATAAAATTACTTTTTTTCTTTTTTTCTAATTTGGCACAAACTAAAGGCCATGAGTAACTTGGTCAAAAAGAATGGCACCGGTTGAACTATAAGTGGCACTGATACAAGCAGTATCACTTAAACCCGCATATCGACCGTCTAGTTTGACCTAGAGGTGTCTTTGCTCATGCTGAATTCTTTTTGCCTCAAGGACCAAAAAGGTCTGCCCTTATAGATTTTCCTCTATCTTGGACATTTTGGAAAACCTTTGAAAAACGAATTCTCATGAGGTCAAAATTACACCAATTCGGCCCATGATACATCTCTTAACTTAGTTTGAGAAAAGCTAAGGGATTGGTTATTAGCGCACGAATCCCGTTAATGGGATCAAAATTGACAACATCCGGTGAAGCTGGAGCGCGCCAAATTCAAATTACAAAATTGTAATATTAAACATTCATGAGCATACACGTGTCCTACATCATTTAAAAGCTTAATTTGTTAATCCAGCCGCTTTGTCAGATTTCAAAAAGGCTTTACGGTGAAAGCATACCATGCGATTATCTGAGGACAGCGCCCCACACACAAAAGTATTAAAAACATTTTCCAAACTAGCAGAGGCGTCACAAAAGTCAGAAATAGCGATAAAATAAATCACTTACCTTTGAAGATCTTCCTCTGTTTGCAATCCCAAGAGTCCCAGCTACACAACAAATGGTGGTTTTGTTGGATAAAGTCCTTCTTTATATCCCAAAAAAGTCTGTTTAGTTGGAACGTTTGATTCAGTAATCCACCCTTTCCACTAGTTCAACATGCATACAAAGGAATCCCAAAAGTTACCATAAACTTTGTCTAAACAAGTCAAACAACGTTTCTAATCAATCCTCAGGTACCCTAATATGTAAATAAATGATTTTAAGACGGATTTAAGACGGAATGTAGTATGTTCAGTACCAGAGATAAATAACGAGGTGCTGTAATATAGCATAAATGCTAAATTATGTCCAATGTTAATCAAACTTCAAGTAAGAAGTGAGAGTATGGACCTTTTTTAGTTAAAATCTACAGTTTATTATCAGATATCTCCAGGGATTATAACACATTATAACACTCCTCTGGCAATAATGTTTATTGTAGAAAATAGATTTGAGAAGGTTCCAACTTCCACCCTTATCTGTCAAAGCCGTAGTTAAAGTCCCTGTTGAGTTGCTACCTTGCTCATGTGTTGAGACATTGCAGAATTATATAATGGGAAACAGTCTCTGCCAGCAGAGTAAACAGTCACTTAGCTCTATGATGAATGTTGATTCTGAACTATAGTAAAAATATGTGAAATTATTGCAAACTATAGGGTCCACTGAAAGAAGACCCAATGGAAATTCATGCATGTTTTATTTGCCAAATATACAGTTACATTTTGGGAAATGTGTTTGCACATGAATTGTATTTTGAGAGTTAGTTCGATGGAAGATATGTTGACATAAAGATATCTGAATACAAGTTTAGTATTTATCTTCAACTGTCTGATTCAATCTTGTTGTGAATTATTTTTGTCCCGAACCTTCCTGAGCAGTGTAACTCAATGTAGCTTCCAAACAGAGGACCTTGGTGCAATACTTAGTGCTTCTAGTTGGTCTACGCTTCACCAGTTCCACCCCTTCATACACCCCTCTCTCCACTCCTCCACCCCTTCATACACCCCTCTCTCCACTCCTCCACCCCTTCATACACCCCTCTCTCCACTCCTCCACTCCTTCATTGATCCGTTGTGCCACTCCTCAACACCTTCATTTCCTCCATCTCTCCACACTCTGTCCAGATTAGCTAATTATACTGATTGAGAGAGGCCTTCTGATCTTTGAACCAGAGCTGATCAATATTAGGAGCCAATATAGGAGCTAATGGTCAGGAGACATTATTCTCTACTGATAAGGTATGCAGATGGTGTCAGAAAACACATTTACACACGTTGGAATGCACTCACACACTCATGCACACACACACACACACACACACACACACACACACACACACACACACACACACACACACACACACACACACACACACACACACACACACACACACACACACACACACACACACACACACACACACACGAAAACACACACGCACATAGAGACGATGTAAACAAGAGAAATGAATGACTGTGTTACAGTAGTCTATACTGCTTGTGCTGAGATTTGCATTGAGATTTGTGATTGTATTTTTTATGTCTAATCCAGCATCTCCGAAAAAAGTATTTTGAGAAAACACTGTGGATCACATTCAAGTCTTTGTACATTCCCATTAGTTATTGACAAGGTAGGAGGTATCCAATGTGCATTGTATAGTGATCATTCATAAATAGCTGTCTTCATGTTATTTTCCCTCATCTCTGTCTTTCTCTACTATTGGCCACTCAGCCACATGTGCCGGAGTTTCCTGCTTTGTGATTGGAGGAAGGATTAGAGATTAAAGGTCCAGGCAGCATTGAAAAGGCCAGACATTCAGTGTAGTTTGAAAAGGCACTCACAAACACACACACACACACACCTCAAACAGCTACAATAGGGATTAGTTGGCAGAGCTTTCAATAGGGATTAGTTGGCAGAGCTTACACACACACACACACACACACACACACACACACACACACACACACACACACACACACACACACACACACACACATACACACACACACACACACACACACACACACACACACACACACACACACACACACACACACACACACACACTCACTTCACCCACTGCCTGACAAATGTGTGGGTTTTACAGTTAAATCCAGCATTTACTTGAGTTGATTCAACGTTTCGATGTTCTCCACTCTCATTGCTTTGAATCTCTACCAGTGGTTCCCAATTCTTTTCCCGCTTCAAACGTTCAACCTCCAGCTGCGTACCCCCTCTAGCACCAGGGTCAGCGCACTCTCAAATGTTGTTTTATGCCATCATTGTAAGCCTGCCACACATACACTATACGATAAATTTATTAAACATAAGAATGAGTGTGAGTTTTTGTCACAACCCGGCTCGTGGGAAGTCACAAAGAGTTCTTATTGGACCAGGGCACAAATAATAATCAATAATTTTGCTCTTTATTTAACCATCTTACATATAAAAGTGTATTTGTTCATCGAAAAGTGTGAATAACTCACCACATGTTAATGAGAAGGGTAGGCATGAAAGGATGCACATAACTCTGCAATGTTTGATTGTATTGGAGAGAGTCTCAGTCTTAAATCATTTTCCACACAGTCTGTGCTGTATTTAGTTTTCATGATAGTGAGGGCCGAGAATCCACTCTCACATAGGTACGTGGTTTCAAAGGCCATCAGTGTCTTAACAGCGTGATTTGCCAAGGCAGGATACTCTGAGTGCAGCCCAATCCAGAAATCTGTCAGTGGCTTCTGATAATTAAAAAAAATTCACAGAACCGCTTGTTTTTTGATGAGGCTCTCTTGTTCAGATGTCGGTAAGTGGACTGGAGGAAGGGCATGAAAGGGATAACGAATCCAGTTGTTTGTGTCATCCATATTGGGAAAGTACCTGCGTAACTGTGCACCCAACTCACTCAGGTGCTTCGCTATATCACTTTTGACATTGACAAGCTTGAGTTCATTTCCACACAAAAATCATACAATGATGGAAAGACCTGTGTGTTGTCCTTGTTAATGCAGACAGAGAAGAGCTCCAACTTCTTAATCACAGCCTCAATTTTGTCCCGCACATTGAATAAAGTTACGGAGAGTCCCTGTAATCCTAGATTCAGATCATTCAGGCGAGACCTAGATAGGCCAGTCGTGTGAGAAACTCGTCATCATGCAAGCGTTAAGACAAGTGAAAATGATGGTCAGTAACGAAAACTTTAAGCTCGTCTCTCATTTAAAAAAAACGTGTCAATACTTTGCCCCTTGATAACCATCGCACTTCTGTAATTTGTAAAAGCGTTACATGGTCGCTGCCCACATCATTGCATAATGCAGAAAATACACGAGAGTTCAGGGGCCTTGCTTTAACAAAGTTAACCATTTTCACTGTGGTGTCCAAATCGTCTTTCAAGCTGTCAGGCATTCCCTTGGCAGCAAGAGCCTCTCAGTGGATGCTGCAGTGTACCCAAGTAGCATCGGGAGCAACTGCTTGCACGTGCGTTACCACTCCACTATGTCTCCCTGTCATGGCTTTTGCGCCATCAGTACAGATACCAACACATCTTGACCACCAAAGTCCATTTGACGTCACAAAGCTGTCCAGTACTTTAGAAATATCCTCTACTGTTGTCCTAGTTTCCATTGGTTTGCAGAAGGATGTCTTCCTTAATTGACCCCCCATAAACGTAACGGACATATACCAGGAGCTGTGCCAGGCTCGACACTCCTGTTAACTATTCCAACTGTAACGCATAGAATTCACTGGCTTGTATGCAAAGAAGTAATTGTTTCAAAACATCTCCTGCCATGTGACTGATGCGTCGTGAAACAGTGTGGTTTGATGAAGACATTGTCTGTAAAGTTTTTTGGGGCCTTTTCCCCCAACATTGTCCCAGCCATATCCGCGGCAGTCCTCCACAATAGCCTTGGGCTTGCCTTTCCTAGTCACTCGGTAGCTCACCATATAAGACTCTTCTAGCCCCTTCTTATTAATGGTATCTTTTGCTTTTATACGTCTTACTACTCGAAAGTTGTCTTTATTCTAGCTCAAAAAACTCCTGTGGCTTATTTTTTAAATTGACATGTTTTGTTTCTAAATGTCTGCACAAGAGTGAAGGTTTAATCGAGTTGTGAGATAGTACTTTTGCACATATAACACACTGTGGCTGAGGAAAGGCACTACTCCCTATATAAGTGAACCCCAAATCAATGTAGTTCTCATCATATTTGCGCCTCTTCAATGGTCCAACGTCCCTGTC